>NC_041390.1:277388361-277391974 GCF_002162155.2 Triticum dicoccoides
AAAGTCAAATTATCAACGTAGTCCTCTAAAATAGGTGGTGTGATCAAAGTAGTGGGTAGCTCATCAGATGGTGCATTCAAATTGACAAGGCATTCATCATTCTCATGTAGAGATGGAAGATCAGTACCTTTGTCATTACCTCTTATGATCAACTCAGATGATGTAGCCACTCTCGGGGGTGATGTGTCACATGGTGGAGGTGATGTAGTCCTGACAACAACGGATGTGGTTGTCATAGTATGCCTAGTAGTTGAAGGAACAATCATATCAACTCTTGGAATGTGCACCGTGCGCTTGTTCTCCTCGTGGCCAACACGTCGTTTTATTTCCTGTTCAGCTTTGCAAGCAAGAGGAAACAAATGGTCCATAGGATAACACTCTTCATGAATTAGTATCTCTTGAATATCACGGTTTAATCCTCCCCAAAATCTATCCATAAAACCATCTTCACTTTCTTCTAAAGAGGAATGCAACAAGGTAGTTTGTAAATCATCATAATATTTTGTTACAGTTTCACTACCTTGTTTTAAGTGTTGCAACTTCTTAATCATGTCACGAGTATAATAAGCAGGGACGAAAGTATGTCGCATGGCAAGTTTCAAATCATCCCAAGTAGTAGGTATATAATCAGGGTGTAACCGACAATATTCACTCCACCAAACCAAAGCATAACCAGTGAAAGAACCAACCGCAACCTTAACCTTTTTATGTTCATTGAAATTATGGGAAGCAAATATATTTTTTATGTCGAACTCCCATTCAATATATAAAGCAGGTTTAAAACGGCCGTTAAATGGTGGTATAGATACATTAACCTGATCATGTGCATTTGGATGTTTGTGCACCTCTCGTGACGGCTGTGGTATTTGCAAAGGTGGTGGCACGTCTCCCGCGATCGACAAAGCCCATGAATTGACTCTGGATCCTGTCATGATTAGTAGAACAAGAAACAAAACCCAAAAATAATGTTCCTATAACTACTAGGATGTGGTGGTAAAATGCTCACAGTAAAGCAAATATCAATGTCTTACAAGTTCTTACCATGCAGCAGGCGGTGATCGGCAACCAGCGGTGTCAAGTAATTCCGAATATTGAGTAAAGCGATTGCCAGGGGAGCGTATGTATACACGGTGTAGAAATATGTGGAGCTGGGTTGGCTATATATGGTAGCAAAAGATTAGCAATAATCAATTCAAAGATGCAATGTTGAATAAACGCTCAACGACGGTACTGTGCTGGTCCTAGGCTAGACCGGACTAGAGACGCGAGCCTAGAACACTAATAAGGTCACGGCGTAGCACAACTAGCATCAATGAAGGATACTAAGTAGCTCTTCACAGCAAGATATAAGTGAAGATCACAACGGCAGTGAAGATAATGATGAAAAACAACTGCCAAGCAGGATATACAACAACTCTCTCTCCAACTTTCCTCTTGAAAAGTTTGAGACAATTTTCTGATACCACTTGATAGAGGCGGGGGTGTCCCGATCTTTCGATGAGATGATAACTATCGATTTGGTGGAGATGACTTTGACGATCCGACTACAAACATGCACGACGTTGCGCCTTAGCAATCGCTAAACCAATCTCCTGAGGTTACTGACGATGACGGAAGCACGGTCAGCCTGACCACGAAGGTCTATTCCTGCAAGCAATCGAAGAACGAGCAAGAATATGATAAAGCAATCTGAATATTGCAAATATATATGAGGTATTGATAATGGTGGGGATCCGTAAGCGGTCTTGGTCTGGTCGTTGGACACAAACGAAGTACACGAAGTTGCAATGGCTAACTTTTAACTAAACAAATCCCAAGGAAAAACTACTAGATGGATCTACTTATATAGGAGCAAGGGGTAGCGGCCAAGGAGGTGGGAGGACGTCCCAAGGCAGCCTAAAACTAAATCTAGGTCGTACAAGGCCAATGGGCCCAAGTGGAGGTGATGTAACACCTTTGGACTTGTAGTTTGACTCGGATTCTGCTGCAGCATCAGATTGTTTCGTCCACAACTCAACGCTCCGGACGAATTTGAAGGTGATTCCAATTGGGTTGGAAAGTGCACGAAATCTAGTTTCCAACAAAAAAAGAATCACCCAATTCGGAGTCCGTATGAAAAACTTGTGTGCGTTTTGAGTCAGGTATGTCTGTGCAGTCCGAATCTGAATCCAGAACGTGAGAGACTTGGACTCTATCTTCTCTTGGGCCAAAAGTGACCTGAGAGAACTTTTTGGACAGCAAATAAACATCTCTTTCTTCCTTATCTTCATATGTGGATTGTACAAATGTCCCATACACCTGCAATTAGACAAAACACAAAAGTGTGTGAAGTATTTTTGTTCTGGATAACATAAATAGATTATTGAATAGTTTGCACTAGAAATCACCTGACAAATATGCATATATGCAATATTTTTGGTCATATCCAAGGTAGTCATGTCCTCATCACGATCCGACTACGAACGTGCGAGGACGTCGCGCCTTAGCAATCGCTAAACCAACTCCGAGAGGTTATTGACCACGCCGGAGCACGATCAACCTGACCACGAGGGTCTGTTTCCTGCGAGCAAACGAAGAACAAGCAAGAAACTAAGATTGCAATCTGGATATTGCGAATATAAGATGAAAGCTTTATTGATCAAGGTGGGGTTCTGTGACGCCTTTGTCTGGTCGTTGAACACAAACGAAGTACGCGAAGTTGCAGCTATGGCAAACTTTTAATCTAAACAAAACCCAAGGAAAAGCTACTAGATGGATCTACTTATATAGGAGCAAGGGGTGGCGGCCAAGGAGGTGGGAGGACGTCCCAAGGCAGCCTAAAACTAAATCTAGGTCGTACAAGGCCAATGGGCCCAAGTGGAGGTGATGTAACACCTTTGGACTTGTAGTTTGACTCGGATTCTGCTGCAGCATCAGATTGTTTCATCCACAACTCAACGCTCCGGACGAATTTGAAGGTGATTCCACTTGGGTTGGAAAGTGCACGAAATCTAGTTTCCAACAAAAAAAGAATCACCCAATTCGGAGTCCGTATGAAAAACTTGTGTGCGTTTTGAGTCAGGTGTGTCTATGCAGTCCGAATCTGAATCCAGAACGTGAGAGACTTGGACTCTATCTTCTCTTGGGCCAAAAGTGACGTGAGAGAACTTTTTGGACAGCAAATAAACATCTCTTTCTTCCTTATCTTCATATGTGGATTGTACAAATGTCCCATACACCTGCAATTAGACAAAACACAAAAGTGTGTGAAGTATTTTTGTTCTGGATAACATAAATAGATTATTGAATAGTTTGCACTAGAAATCACCTCACAAATATGCATATATGCAATATTTTTGGTCATATCCAAGGTAGTCATGTCCTCATCATTTGGTGCCCTCAAGTTACTTAAAAATATAAATGTCAACATGCCCAGTTTTCACTAAGTTTGTTATATCATCTTGCCATGTTCACTTGAAGCTATCATCAAATCTGTTGCTCTAATGATCATGCTCAATAATGATGTTTTGTTAAGTGTGTCTAGTACATGCTTGACATGCTCTTTTTTCCATGAATAGTTCCCGTAGCATATAATTTTTTTGTCTCAAAGTATGCATCATGAATCTGTTTTCTG
>NC_041390.1:277392700-277416991 GCF_002162155.2 Triticum dicoccoides
CATACCCCGTTTTTCAGTCTGAGAATCTGTTATAACTTGCAATCTTATCTTGATGAATGCCATTGATCTACGGGTTATATGGAGATTCTTAGTAATCATGTTTTGCCATGTTTAACCTATACTTTAATACCATGCTTTTTCTTGCTATGTTCTTACACTATAGCATCATCGTTCCATGCCTCCAGCATGTCAACATGTTATTCCTTCTCACATGTATGCCCTGTTTTTCACAGTCCTAATATGTGTTATAAAGTAGCTTGTTGCATTGATCATGTTGGTTTAAACTTGGTGCCTAAGAACCTGAACCTTGATGTTATTTGAAGCATGTTACCTGTTCTTCAAGTGCATGTCATGGTTGTGTCAGTCTTGTTCCTGTAGCATGTTGTTTTGATGCTTGGAATATGGCTAGTTGTTGTTTTGGACAGCTTGTCCTTTAAACTTGTTTCATGTGTAACTTGTTTCATGTGTATGTGTTGAACCGTGGCTCCGTTTGGAGCATGCTCTATATGAAACTTGCTTGGTTTTGTGCGTGGATTCATATCATCTGGTTGCGTCCATGTTTTGAGTGTGTTTGCTTGATGTTTGTATGCATTTTGCATCAATTCCATGTTTAACTTGATTTGCTCATATCTTCTAGGTCGTAGCTCCGAATTAAATGAATTTTATATGTAACTTGACTATAAAAACATGTAGATCATCATGGTGCACTTAAACTTGATGTTTAACAACTTCAACATAATGTGTTATTCAGATCTGAACCAATTTCGAAATTCGCATATGAGGACTTACCGGAATTGTTATATGTTGTTTCCGGCCTCATTTAAACTTGCTTTGATGTGATGTTCTCGTATGCATCCTCTCTTGCCATGAGTAGTATCATGTAGCCTTGTCATGCATCATACTTGGTTAAGAATCATGTCATGTTTTTGCGTTGCCTGTTTACCATGTTGTTTGCTTCTTTCCGGTTGTGCTTCTTCTCGATAGTTCCTGTTTCATTGCGATCGTGAGGATTCGTTCGACTATCTTGGTTCTCTTCTTCATGGACATGGTCTTCTTCCTAGTGGGATCTCACGCAAGATGACCTTTACCCTGGATCTCACTACTATCTTTGCTATGCTAGTTGTCTCGATGCTATCGCTATGTCGCGCTACCGACCACTTGTTAACAAGCCTCCCTATATGCCATGAAACAGCCTCTAACCTTTTCCACCGCCCCAGAAAATCGTTGTTTGGCTATGTTACCACTTTTCTCAGCCCCTCTTATAGTGTTGCTAGTTGCAGGTTATTCCATGTTGGGACATGGATGTCATGGATATCTTGGGATATCACAATATCTCTTATTTAATTAATGCATCTATATACTTGGTAAAGGGTGGAAGGCTTAGCCTTTTGCTGGGTGCTTTTTCCACTCTTGTCGCCCTCGTGTCCATCATACCGGTGTTATGTTTCTTGATTTTTGCGTTCCTAACACGGTCGGGGTTCATGGGCCCCCCTTGACGGTTTGCTTTGAATAAAACTCTTCCAGCAAGGCCCAACATTGGTTTTAACATTTGCCAACATAATAATATTGAACTAAATAATTAATTTGCATAGGGCGTCATGAACCCGAGGATTCTTAATTCCACATAATATAGGGGGGCCAGTGTTGTTGGTGCTGATCCAAACTAGAGCACTGTGCGGGGCCGCCCCGGGGCAACTTGGGGTATTTTGGCACCTATACGCGTAGCTCATTCGTCGTGGCCTGACACGAGATACGCGTGGCTACTATCAGGGTGTCAGCATGTCGGGAGGTCATGTTGTACTTGTTTTACCATTGTCGAAATGTCTTATGCACCGGGATCCCGAGTTTCATCGGGTTGTCACGTGATGGGGGATTGTCTCCATGGATCGTGAGCTTGTCATGGGCTAAGTTAGGACACCCCTGCAGGGTTTAATCCTTCGAGAGCCGTGCCCGCAGTTATGTGGCAGATGGGAATTTTTAATATCCAGTTGTAGAGAACTTGACATTAGATCCGAATTAAAATACACCAACCGCGTGTGTAACCGTGACCATCTCTTTTCGAGTGAGTCGAGAAGAGAACACGGTGGGGTTATGTCTGAACGTAAGTAGTCCAAGATCACTTCTTGATCATTACTAGTTTGCGACCGTTTGCGTAGTTTCTCATCTTACTCTTGTACTCAAAAGTTAGCCATCATACAATGCTTAGTGCTGCTGCAACCTCACCACTTATTCTTTCCATACCCATTAAGCTTTGCTAGTCTTGATACCCATGGTAATGGGATTACCGAGTCCTCGTGGCTCACAGATTACTACAACAACAGTTGCAGGTACATGTAATGCGATGATCTGACGTGAGAGCGACGTTTGCTTGTTTTGGAGTTCTTCTTCGTTCAGGGGATAGGTTCCTAGTCGGCAGCCTGGGCTAGCAGGGTGGATATCGTTTGAGTTTCTGTTTGTGTTTCATTTGTAGTTGTATGTTGTTCTTATGTATGATGTTTGATGTATTCTTGTGGCATTTGTATGCCTTTGTATGTATCCCCAGCTATCATGTAATGGTATGATGTAATGATATCCACCTTGTAAAAGCGTTTCAATATGCGACTATATCCTTGGTGGGACCTTTGAGTTCCTCTCGGATAGGATCGCATATTGGGTGTGATACATTAGAGTTGGATGATGTGTGTCATATGGTGTTATTTTAGTATGGAATCTTAGATAGATCAATCGAAAAAGGATAACTTGTTATTTTAGTACAAACTATTGGATAGACCGATCGAAAAGGATAAGTTTGAGGTGGTTTTGTATCCTACAGACAATTTCTTCTTATGTTCTCCACTAGATAGGAACTTTGTAGTGATTCTTCATTGCACATTGAGGGATGGCTATGTGATCCAATTATATTAGCATTGTTGAGAGATTACACTAGCGAAAGTACGGACCCTAGGCCTCTTTCTCAAGCACTGCAATACCGTTTGTGCTCACTTTCGTTACTTGCTATCTTGTTGTTTTTATTGTTCCTATTACAAGAATCAATATCTATTATCGTTGCTACACTTGTATCACCATCTCTTCCCCGAACTAGTGCACCTATACGATTTACCATTGTATTTCGTGTGTTCGGGACACAAGAGACTCTTTGTTATTTGGTTGTAGGGTTGTTTGAGAGAGACCATCTTCATCCTACGCCTTCCACGGATTGATAAACCTTAGGTCATCCACTTGAGGGAAATTTGCTACTGTCCTACAAAACTCTACGCTTGGAGGCCTAACACAAGTCTACAAGAACAAGTTGTGTAGTAGACATCAAGCTCTTTTCTGGCGCCATTGACTGGGAGGTGAGTGCTTGAAGGTATATCTTTAGATCTTGCAATTGAATCTTCTAGTTTCTTGTTTTACCAGTTGTTTGGTTTATAAAATAAAACTACAAAAAATGGAATTGAGGTGGCCTCATATTATTCGTCTTATCATGTCTTTCTTGAAAATGATGGAAAGGAAAATTATGCTCAATTGATAGAAGAAGAATTCAATAAAATGTTTGACATAAATGATGAGCATGTTTGCAATGTTGTTAGTATGAATTCTTTGAATATCCATGATGCTAACGATATGCAAAGCCATAAGCTTAGGGATTCTATGTTTGATGAAGATGATATTTTTAGTCCCCCAAGTTTTGATGAGAAAATTTATTGTGATGATTGTATGCCTCCTATTTATGATGATTATGTTGATGAAAGTGGATTTGGAGAGGTCATGACTTTATTTAATGACGAATCCACTATTTTGGAAGAGATTTCAATTGATTATTATGAGAACAAAGTTGCTACCTATGATGATTATTGTGATGACACTTATGATATAAAGAATAATGATAGCCATGAAACATGTCATCATCATTTCAATGCTCAAATTGATTATGTAAATCAAGTATCTCATGATAACTACTTTGTTGACTTTGCTCCTACTACTATTGATGAGAATAAATTTACTTATCACTAGTAGAAAAAGGGTCATTTATCCCCGTTCATAGGGCCCATTTGTCCCGGTTAGGGAACTGGGACTAAAGGGTCGCTACTAAAGCCCTATACCTTTAGTCCCGGTTCTTACACCAACCGGGACAGATGGGCCTCCATGTGGCCGCTGCGCCGAGCCTAAGCAGGAGGGCCTTTGGTCCCGGTTGGTAGCACCAACCAGGACCAAAAGGCATCCATGCGTCAGCAGCTGGCAGGAGCTGAGGTTTTTTAAGAGGGTGGTTTAGGGGGTTTGGGGGGTTAATTTAGGGTGTTAGCTAGCTAATAGAGTGAAGTGTTCTCTCTTATCTCCGTGCTTGGTTTACCAATGCTACTACTATGCCTAAACATGGCTTAGATTGAAGTGAAGGCAACATGTGTGGTGCATGTCGAAAGTAATACTAATATCCTAACTTGATCAAGTTTGGATTAGTACTACTTTTGACATGCACCACATGTTGCCTTCAATTCAATCCAATCCATGTCCATTTCACCCACTAATATATAAAAACTCTTCATGCTCGCATCATGCATCATCATAATAACAAGTCCTACTAATCATCATCATACAACTTCTACTCGTTATTAATAACAAGTCATACAGTCATCATCCTCATAGTCATCGAACCAACTCAACTTAATTGTTCTTAGCACATGATCATCAGTATTAGGTAGGACCTAAATACCCTCTTTAAGGTAAAATAGCATAAAACAATATAGGCCCTGACTCTCCATTATGGAGAATGGAGATCATCCTGTCTCCAATTCTTGCGCTTCGCACAATGTTGCTTCCAAGTACCTCCTTATGACTTTCCATACATTTTTTCCATTCTATGATTTTTATGTCTCCACTTATTTTAGAAATCCGATATGGACAGGTGAGATTCGTAGGATGACCTGGCCATATGTTCAAAACATCAAGGCGACCATTCTGATACATCAAATTAGGCACACAATCATTCGGGATTTTCTGTTGAAAACATAGTAATAACTTCGTAGTTAGCAATGTAGTTAAGTTTTAAAAGAATTTATGAAAAAGATGCACGGATGTCGTAATAGTAAAAAATCTTACCATGGCATCTCCATGGATGTTACCATAGTTCAACACGTGCACTAGTGGCACGTATTGACCATAATGTGGAGGAGTTTTATAATAGATATTGTAATTCTCAAGATCAGTACAAAATGACACCAGATGATTTTTCTCCTGATAAGTTAACTCAGAGCCATCTGTGTAGTAGGTTATGTCTACCATGTTCCGCACATTGTTTGAACAATGAAATTAAGGTATCAATGGAAATAAGCTGTCAACTATTTTGAAATGAACAATATAAATTAGTTAATAGCTATGTTTGAGAAACTCACATAGCGGTAGAATTGGAAGCATATCAATAAGGACCCAAATGTCTATATTGTCTTGGTCGATGTCAGGATCACCAAGATCCATGGTGACAAGCATACCCTCATAAAAACCATACAACTTGCAAAGTGCTTCCCAATTTTTGCAACCAAAATGGTTTACGCTCTCAGAATTATACAGATTTACTTCAAAATCCACATCATGATGGTTCCTTAGGTGAATTTTCTTTGTTTTGAAATTTTCATGGTCTTCAAAATCCATCCTCTCCAAGACATAGCGTCTTGCATAGCATGGGATAAGCTACTCGAATTGTAAAAGATGAAAATTACACATTGAAATAGTTGAAGTCATGCTTAATTATGAAAAAACACTTTTCGTCATTGCATACCATTTCAACATCGAAGGTCTCCTGGAGCTTAATGTTGAAGCGCCGATCTTCGTCCAGGTGAGGCCTGTCGCACAAACCTCGGTCGTTGTTGCACCAGCTGCACTCCCCCAGGAGACTGTCATCGTCCGATGATGACATTTCCTACATTCATAATTCGAAGATTAAACTTGTACAATTCAATATATGTACTATAAAAATTAAAATAGATCATTATTATTCATCACGGGTTGACTATCGGTCTGCCGAGTCTATATGGTGGAGAATCTCCCTCGCTAATTCTCTCTGACATTTGCGACCGTCGGTGATGGTCGTTACTCCTCCTCCCCCTAGTGCATAACAAAAGTCTAGCACAAGGAGAAGAAAGAGAAACGACCACCACGACAATAGTCGGGATTCTTCGTCCTCTCATATATGGTGGAGCCTCGACAGACTTAAAGTCAACCCGAAATATCGTTTAATTCTCTTTCTAAAAAAAGACATATCAAGCGCCTAAAATTTGCTATCAACTAAAACCCTATAAGCTATCAACTAATCAAATGCATACGCCTTGCATAGTTCTCTCCAATTTTAGCATTCAAAGTAGGAGTAGTTTTCCTATTTGAGCATTCAATAAGCAAAACCAAATCATAAAATAAATTAATATTCAAATTAGCATGCATTCAATAAGCAAAACTACATCATCTCTTACGTCCGTACATCATCGAATATTATCACTAATACACCTCGAATAGTATCATACATATAGCATCGCTAATACAGTTAGAACCATAGCGGCCGACGAGTATCGGCGCGGGCGATGGACACCCAAAGAGAAGGAACCATCACAGAATCATAGCTGCAGTGAGATCCCTGAAGAACCTGCCAGGTATTGTCGAACCTGCCCTCCAACGCAACCATGTAGCGACAGATGTGCTCATCCTCCTCGCTGACACGGTGACATACCACCTCCGTGGTGTCCGAAAGCTTTGGCACCGTCACTGGCCCACGCAACCGCCACCAAACCCTGTTCGGGTCAACGACGGGCTGGCTCCTCACCAAGCTACGCTCCCCGGAAGATAGCACCTCCCAATACCAGCCCGGCGGAGCCCAGTCCCGTACATGGCCCCTCGGATCAAGCAGGCCTCCTCCGCCGAGTCGACGACGAGGATGCGGGATAGGCATCGTCGATGTCGATGCGGGAATAATTGCTTTAACTAAAAAATAAACTAGTTCTATTAATTTTCTTACTAAAAATAAACTACTTCTATAGTAAAATAAAGTAGTTTTATTAAATCAACTAGTTCAACTAAGCAATTACTATAAATAAAATAAAGTACTACTTGCTAAAAATAAACTAGTTTAACTAGTTCTATTATTTTTCTAACTAAATCTATTAAACACTTACTAAAAACATCTAATTCAACTACTCCCTCCTTCCATCTATATAGGGCCTAATGTGTTTTTTAAGACCGCCTTTGACTATTGAAAAGATTAATAGTACATGACATGCACAGTGTGAAAATTATATCATTGAAAGCTCCTTTAACATATGAATTTAACGGTGTGCTTTGTGTAGGTTGCATGTCATATATTATTGCTCTAATATTTAGTCAAAGTTAACCTCAAAAACGCATTAGGCCCTATATAGATATAAGGAGGGAGTAATCTAAAATGCACACTAACCTAACATGTAATGCACTAACCTAAATAAGGGAATGTTCAAATAAAGTAATATTGCTTGGGTTTTTTAAAGAAATGTTCAAATAGAAAATTTAGTAAAAAAGTAAAGGTTTTGCCTAATGCATTCTTCATATAGAAAACTGTTACTCTGTAATTTAATAATTTAGTACTGTGACTATACATAATAATCTATACAAATTACTAGTATATATACATGGAAAAAATACATATATATATATATATAAATATATATATATGAAAAAAATGAAAAAAAAGAGTGTCAGGGCGGCGGCGGCTTACAGCAGGGCCGGCCGGCGAGGGCGATGGCGGGAGCAACTAGGGCGTCGGCGGGGGCGGCGAGGGCGTCGGCGGGGGTGGGCGACAACGACACGGGAGACGACGACGGCGCGCGGGGGCAGGGCACGGGCGACGGCGACGGAGTGGGAGGCGGACGGCGCCGCCGCGGGCAATGGAAGACGACGACATGGGCGACGGACGGCGTCTGTGTGGGCTCCGGGGCGGGGCGACGGTGTCCGGCAGCCTGGCGGTGTCGAGGAGGCGCGCGCGTTGTTGGGGTAAACTGCAAGATGAAAACCAAAATTTTCACTAGTGTTCCTTATATAAATGAAGCTTTAGTCCCGGTTCTTGACACGAACCAGGACGAATGTACCCATTTGGTCCCGGTTCGTAACACCAACCGGGACCAAAGGCCTCTTTTCAGCAGCCCAAAGGGCGGGAAACAGAGACCTTTGGTCCCGGTTCGTGGCACCAACCGGGACTAAAAGGGCGCATTGGTCCCGGTTGGTACCACCAACTGGGACCAAAGGGGGGCATTGGTCCCGGTTCATGGCACCAACCAGGACCAATGGCCTTGCACAGCGGCCTGGTGGGAGTTTAGTCCCACCTCGCTAGTTGAGAGTGTGGTGCGCCTGTTTATAAGGCGCGGTGCGCCTGAGCCTTCGAGCTCCTCTCCAAAGCAGGCTTACGGGCCTAACCACTCTGTATCTGCATGTGGGCCTACTGGGCCTTATGCGTGTAACATCCCAAATTTTCAATTTGGAATGTTATACATAGATCATTCTTGCATATCATATTTTATTGCATTTCGTCTCGCGATCCTCGAAATCCTAAGCAACTCAAGGACCCTCGGAGAGAGTTGGGGATTTCCCCAGTTTTCAAATTTGATTTTATCAAATATTGAAACGAGAATTTTGGTTTTAATTATTTTTCTCGCTGAAAATATTTCATACTAAAATAAATGAGAGGAGATAATATGAATTCTCCAAAATAATTGAAATATTGGAGGAAAAATATTAAAATCAATATTTGTTTTTATTTGGATTTTATTGCAATTTTGTTTGCATTAGAAAATTGCATGTTTTCGAAATTGCATTTTAGGGCAAGGAAAATGTTCATCTCGTTCTAAATATTTTATTTAGACGAAGAAAATTTGTTTTGGCATTTTTAGATTTTTATTTTATTTTCTAGGATATTTCTTAGTTTCGGCGGAATTATAAAAAAAGGTTTTCGGACCAAGCTGGGCCGTAGCCCAACCGGCTCGTTCCGCCGTCGTCTCCCTCACGCGCGCCGCCGTTCGCAGCACGGACGCCGAGGGGAGTCCGAGCCAGACTCCTCCCCGGGCGCCCCCTCGCCCAAGCCACGCCCCCTCGCCCCTTTAAATAGCGCCCCCCGCCACCACCACCACCACCACCACCCGCCAGCACCGCCCAAGCCGCCGCCCCGCCGCGCCTCGCTTCGCCGTCGCCGCCGTACCTCGCCAGACCGACAAGGTAGCCGCCGGCTTTTTTAAAAAAGAAAACCGATCCGGTTTTTATTTGAAAGAAAACCCTAACCCTAGTTTTTTTTCGGTTCGCCGGTTTTTCCCGAGTTTTCTTTTTAGTGGACGTTCGTCCGTACGTTTGTTTTAACGATTGGTTTTCGCTCGTTAGTTATAGATAACGAACGCTCGTTCGTTAGCATGTTCGTCAGTTTTCTTTTATCGGATTATTCCGCGATTATTTCTGATCATGATTTCTGATCCGATTTTGGTTCTAGTTTATCTTTTCGCTCGTTAGTCGGAATCAGGCGATTCAAGCGCCTAGATCTTTGTCTCGAGAACCTCTTTCCTCTTAACCAACTTGCACAAGTTTTTGCTACTATAAAATTTGACCTAGGTCCAGATTAGTAAACGGGTCTTGTTTCTTTCGCCGTTTGAGTTTCGTTGCTTTGTTCGATTTGATTCTTTTATCAAACCGGAGTTCTTAAGTTGAACTTTCTGGTTAGATCTTCTTATTTGAAGTTTTACCGTGCTTCCTTGCTTTATTGCTTATGTATTCCATTGTTTGTTTGTGATAGAATTCCCGGAGTGCGAAGTGTGTTATTTGGAGTCTCTAGGTTACGCGGATCGTCAGCAAGGCAAGTAACACTTTGATCATACCCCTTTATCACCCAGTTTTTATGCATTAGTTCCAATCCCCAAACATTGCATGGTTAGGATGTCATTAACGTGTGGGCTGGGAAGTAGTTGATGAGGTAGAACCTATTACCCTGTTACATTTAAACCCCTGGGAGTTACTTATACGCGTTGCTTATATTGCTATGATATGCTCGTAGACGAGGTTTGGGTGAGTGAAATCCATGACAGATGTGAGATTGTTAATTCATGGTTCAACTTAATGTGGCAACTTAAATACACATCTGGGTGGATTGAGGCACCTGGAGTACCCAATGTTGCTTGTATTTTTGGAAATCCCAGAGTACCCGTGTGATCTTACTATGGACCGCCACCCAGGCTCAAAGGGAACTGAGATGATTCATGCTAGAAACTTCTGTGTGCAGCCACAAGCTATTATGGGCTCTAGCATAGTTAAGTAAGTTACGTGAAGTTCTTCAAGAGGTGGATCCGCAGGTAGTGGGTTGTAGGTTTGGTATGGTCTGCCCGGA
Organism: Triticum dicoccoides; assembly: GCF_002162155.2. Classification (NCBI taxonomy): domain Eukaryota; kingdom Viridiplantae; phylum Streptophyta; class Magnoliopsida; order Poales; family Poaceae; genus Triticum; species Triticum dicoccoides. The sequence continues at coordinate 277,403,058 of NC_041390.1, forward strand.
GTAGAGAGTTAATGTTTCTGAAAGACTGTGTCTCGGTCATCCGTTTCTCAAACACCATGTAGTGCGAGAAATCCAACGGAGGCGATCGAGTCTTGTGGGGAAAAGTGCGCAAACCTCTGTAGAGTGTACGAACTAATCATGGTTAGCCGTGTCCCCGGTTATGGACAATCTTGAGTATCTAGTACTTGGAGTATCTTAAGTATCTCATCACTCTAAAATTTATATTGTTGGGTTGATAATTACCTTGATTGGGATTGAGTGGGAGGAACCTTCTCAATAATGTTTCAACTACCATGATAGTTAAATTAAAATATATTCCTTTGTTGTAGGGAAAAATTGGCTTTACGCAAAAACTTTAACCATAGAGCTTTCCACCAGCCAAATATGCATGTAGTGATAGCATTATTCTGTTCTTGCTCTACTGTGTTACTTTTGCAGCATATTCCATGTGCTGACCCATTTTCGGGCTGCAATGTATTATGTTGCAGACTTTTCAGACTAGGAGTAAGGTTCGTTAGGTCGTTGCCATTGGAGTTGATGGACTCACTTTATCTTCCAAGCCTTCTGTTGTTATCGTATTAGATGGCCTTAAGCCATATTTATTGTAATAAGTTCTCTTTGGAGACATTCGATGTAATAAGTGTGTGATTTCTACTCTATTATAAATCCTCGAGTACTGTGTGTGTCAGCATTACCGATCCAGGGATGACACTGAAGCACAGAGACTTGACCTTTTGAGGTCGGGTCGCTACAAGATGGTATCAGAGCACACGTTGAGTGTAGGACACGACCACTAAGCTAAAAGCCATAGATCACTATTCTCTCCTCATTTCTGACTCGTCTCCATTTTCTACTCTTTAGGATGGCGGACGCAAGGAACAAGTTTGCACAAACGGATGAAGAAGCACCTTTTGGACGACACTTGAAGGAAGTCACTAGGTACCTGAACATAGGAATACCCAGCTTCACCGGGACCTACAACGCCACTTTACCAGAAGAGGAGCGATGGATGATTCAAGTTCAAGTTCCAGGAAGAACCTTCACGCCGGTCACTAAACCCATAGAGTTTTCCTTCAATGCACCAACCTGGAGTTTAGGAAAGAGTATGGCAGCTCACATCACCTTGGGACACATTGGAGAAGTTTACCAAAAGGAGCTTAAGGATACTATCTACCAGATCTGTGGGCACTGAGATGAGCAATGGGAGATGATCAGCACCAGGAAGGATAGATCAATTGCAGCTTTCATCCCGGAACTAAACCAGCACATTCGATGCTAGGAGAATCAGATGTGCGCAAGCATGATAGATCTGAAGAAGGCAATGACTAGGATCGCGGAACTGGAGGAAGAACTCAAGGCTACACGTGAAGATTATGAGGAGGAAATCGCCGTACTAGTGGACAAGAATGCCGACCTAACAATGAAGCTAGCAGTATTCACGGGAGACCCCACACCAGTAGAAGAAGACGAAGAACCCAAGGAGATTCGCCCAGAGGACTACATCATCATCGAGGACACCGACTCCGTCCTGAGCGATGATGACTTTGAAGACGAAGCTGGAGCAGATATCATGGAGTCTGCAACCGAGGAATATTTTTAGTAGACCACCACATCAGTAGTAGTATTCCACCATGTAAATAGCATAGTTCGAGCACTTTTGCGATAGTTAGACCGATTGTATGCCTTGCTTGATTGATTGAGTGAAATGATTGTGTTTGTCTCATGTGCATATGGGTAGTGCTTTCTCATTAGACCTCATTCTATTCTAATCTCTCCCCTCTAAACCCATCAGATGCCTCCGAGACGTGACCCTGGATTTGCTTTCCCACCGGAGCTCACTCAGTTGATCCATCAACAGAATACCCTGATGCAGTTGTTAGTTCAGAACCAAGGCAATAACAACAATAACAACAACAACAACAAAAACAACAACAATCCACCACCACCACCACCACCAGTGGAAAACTTAGCCCGTTTTCTGAGGTTGCAACCGCCGGTGTTTTCCAGTAGCACTGAGCCTATAGTAGCAGATGATTGGCTCCGCAGGATTGGAAGGGAGTTAACCACTACAGGATGTACTGATGCTGAGAAGGTGCGTTTTGTCGCACATCAGTTGGATGGACCAACAGCATCATGGTGGGAGAATTACACTGTCACCTACCCTATAGCCATGGTGACATGGGACCAATTTCAGCAATCCTTCCATACAGCCCATGTCTCAACTGGAGCCATGAATTTGAAGAAGCGTGAGTTTCGCAACTTATGCCAGGGGAACCGTACTGTGGCTCAGTACATGGATGAGTTTAGCAAGTTATCTCGCTATGACCCTGATGATGTGGCCACCGATGCTGCAAAGCAGGAGAAGTTTATGGAAGGGCTGAATGATGAGATGAGTATGCAGTTGATGGTGGCAACATTCACCAACTACCAGGAGTTGGTAGATAAGGCTCTTATGATTGAAGGGAAGCAGCAGCAGATTGAGAGCCATAAGAGGAAGTATGGACAAGGGAGGTATAACTCAGGAGCTCAGTAGAAGCCTCTCCTAACCCCGAACTCGGGAGGACTTGTTCATAACCATGGAGGCCACACCCATAATGGAGGAAGTAACCATAATCATACTGGCCCTAGGAATGGGAATGGGAATGGAGTAGGCAACAATCAGAACCACCCCAATCCAGCCACACCCACCAAGAGAGACCTAAGCCACGTTACTTGTTTCAAGTGCAGGAAGACTGGACACTATGCCATGGAGTGCCCTGAAGGGAAGAATGGAAACGGAAATGGGAGAACTAGGAAGAAGCCCAATCCATTCAACAAATAACAAGTGAACCATGTTAATATGGAGGAGGTTGAAGAGCAGCCAGACGCGGTTATAGGAATGTTTTTGGTTAAGTCATTTACCGCTCTTGTTCTTTTTGATATTGGTGCATCGCATTCATACATATCAAGGGAATTCGTGGATAAGTTTAAACTACCGACCCAAACCCTTAGGACCCCTCTGTTAGTAAGCTCAGCCAGAGCAGAGTATATGGCTAGTCGATGGTGTGACCATATATCCTTAACCATTGGCAACCATGTTTTTTCGTCCGACCTAATTATCTTGGAGTCACAAGGATTGGATGTGATATTAGGAATGGACTGGATGTCAAAGTATGGAGGAAGCATTGACTGTGTTAGTAAGTCAATTTGTCTCACCACCCCAGAGGGAAAAAGGATCAAGTATGTATCTAGGCATGCGCCAAGAAGTAGCCAAGTAAATACCCTCACAGGAGTTGTTCAGGAAGAAGTGCCTGTAGTAAAGGATTATCCAGATATTTTTCCAGAGGTGTTGCCAGGCATGCCACCGGATCAAGATATCGAGTTTTTGATTGAGCTATTGCCAGGCACAGGGCCGATATCCAAGAGACCCTATAGGATGCCCGCGAATGATCTGGAGGAGATTAAGAAACAGATCAAGGAGTTATTGGAGAAAGGTTACATTCGACGAAGTTCATCACCATGGGGAGCCCCAGTGCTTTTGGTTGAGAAGAAAGATAAATCCCTAAGAATGGTTGTTTATTATCGAGCTTTGAATGAAGTGACGATTAAGAACAAGTACCCATTACCGATGATCAATGATCTGTTTGACCAGCTGCAAGGAGCTAAGGTGTTTTCGAAGATTGATCTGCGATCAGGATATCATCAGTTGAAGATACGAGAGAAGGATATACCAAAGACAACCTTCACCACACGGTACGGGCTATACGAATATATGGTCATGTCATTTGGACTGACTAACGCCCCTGCCTATTTCATGAGCATGATGAACAAAGTATTCATGGAATATTTGGATAAGTTTGTTGTGGTTTTCATTAATGATATAATGGTATATTCGAAGAATGAAGAGGAACACAAGGAGCTTTTGCGTTTAGTTCTAGAGAAACTCAGGGAACATCAGTTGTATGCCAAGTTCAGCAAATGCGAGTTTTGGTTGAAGGAAGTCGGATTCCTTGGACACGTTATATCAGGAGAAGGTATAGCAGTAGACCCCACCAAGGTTCAGTCAGTCATTGAATGGTTGGCTCCCACTTTAGTTAGCGAGATCCGCAGTTTTCTTGGACTCGCAGGATACTATCGGAGATTCATTGAGAATTTTTCCAAGATTGCGAAGCCAATGACGGAGTTATTGAAGAAGGATACCAAGTTTAAATGGACGGAAGATTGTGAGGCAAGTTTCCAGGAGCTGAAGAAATGTTTGACTACAGCCCAAGTGCCGACATTGCCAGATATACATAAGGATTTCCAAGTGTATTGCGATGCCTCTCGCTTAGGACTTGGAAGTGTGCTTATGCAGGACGGAAGAGTTGTTTCGTATGCCTCGTGACAACTAAAAACCGCACGAGTTAAATTATGCCACGCATGATTTGGAGCTAGCAGACGTAGTTCATGCGTTGAAGACTTGGAGACATTACCTTATTGGAAATCATTGTGATGTGTACACGGATCATAAGAGTTTGAAGTACATTTTCACCCAGAAGGAAGTGAACCTTAGGCAAAGAAGATGGTTGGAGCTTATAAAGGATTATGAAATGAAGCTTCACTATCATCCAGGAAAGGCCAATGTCATAGTAGACGCTTTGAGCCGGAAGAGTTATGCTAATACCCTAGAGAGCACGGGATTGCAGAAGGAGCTAGCAGAGGATCTCCGGGATCTTCGATTGGAGATTGTTCCTAGAGGTTTTGTCGCAACTATGGAGGTACAGTCTACATTGTTGGAGAAAATTCGAGAAGCTCAGAAAGATGACAAAGAGATTGCCGAGATAAAGGAGAAAATGAGCGAAGGAAAGGCCAAAGTTTTTTTTGACTGTGAACTGTGGGGCAAAACCCCCATAGCAGATCAAAACTTTATTGAAGTAAAGAACAAATACAACAAGTTGATTACAAGGAGTAACCAGAGTACAAAGGATAAAAAGGGAATCTTACAAAACTAGCTTAAGGGGGGAGGAAAGAGATCCATTTGAGCAAGTCATCCTTGTAAGCAGATTTGATTTTGTGCTGCATTAGGATAATATCATGCCTAAAAGCAAACCTCCATTTATTGAAACTAGCCCTCTCATTTCCGAACACTTTGGCATTTCTGATGATCCAGATATTCCAGCAAGCAATGAATACCACTTGAGAGAAGAAAGGCTTATCAAAACTTCTCCTTGCCTGAGTAACCAGCTCAAACATGGAGGTGCCAGCAGACCAATCAATCTGCAGATAATTCTAGACCCTAATACTGAAATTGAAGTTGAAGAATAAGTTATCCCTGGTTTCTCTAGCCAGCAAGGGGCAGAGCCTACAATGGACTCCATCTTCCATGTGCCAGTGCCTTCTCTCAACCATATCCTTGGTGTTCAACCTGTCCATAATAAGCATCCAAGCAAAGACCTTGATCTTGAGGGTACAAGAGGATTTCCAAACGCAACAAAGCAAAGGATTGAAGGACTCAGACACAAATGTGTGGTAGGAAAACATCTTGGGCTTGAAAATCTTGGATGAGTCCTACCAGAACCAAAGGTCCCTCGAACTAGGGTCTCTGTTGTGGGAATCCATCAAATCCTTAATCAAGTTTAACTCATCAAAGGCCTGAGCAGATAAGGGAAGGTGGAAAAGTTGGTGCATATCCTGGGTATTGAAAATTTCCTTAACTGAAACCCAGGGGTCCTTGGCAAAAGAAAATAGCCTTGGGAATCTTGTCTGCAAACTAGAAACTTCAGTGCCAAGGTTCCAATTATCAGACCAAAAAAGAGCAGTGTCCCCTTCATTAATCTGCACCCAGGAGCAGTCCCTAAAATTCTGCATGACTTTACAAATATCCCTCCACCAGAAGGAGCCACAATCATTTGTTCCTTGAGGCATTCTTTCAAAATAATATGAATCCCAAACTAGGGACACCCAAGGAATATCTCGTTTGTTCAGGAAGTTACTGGCATGCTTGAGAAGAAGAGCCACATTCTGAACCCCAGATTAAGAATACCAAGACCTCTTTTGTTTTTTGGCCTACAAATGAGTTCCCAAGCAGCAAGAGATGGGGCTGGCTCATCTCTATGCTTTCTCCACAGACACTGCCTTTGGATTCTTTCCAACTGCTTGAGAATACCAGCTGGAAGAGCAGGACTACACAAAAAGAATATTGGCATTGAAGATAGAGCAGAGTTAAGGAACTGTAGCCTTTCACCTTGGTTAAGGAAAGATGAACTGGCAGTCATTCTTCTTTCCATACAGTCAACCAATGGCATGAAGTCCACCATTTTGGGCCTTGTGGTCCCCACAGGTCAGCCAAGATATGTAGATGGCAATTTACCAATTTTGCAACCAAAAGCAGCAGCCAGATCCTCCATTATAGCAGAGTCAACATTGATTGGAATAATAAATGATTTATGGTAGTTGACATCCAGACCTGTGGACTGAGAGAACACCTTTAACATATCCTTCAGGGCTAGAAGCTGAACCCTGTCTGCAGGGAGGATGATCAATGTATCATCAGCATACTGGATCACAGGGTAATCTGTATCATGGCAAGGTATAGGTAGGTGAAGAACTCCCCTCCTGAACATATCATTAATCACTGTTTGCAACAGATCATCAGCTATGACAAAGAGCAGAGGAGATACAGGGTCACCCTGCCTAACTCCTTTTTTTACAAACAAACTTCCTCCCTGGGACCCCATTAAGAAGAACAGAAGAAGTACCAGTGGCTAGGAGTTGCTTCATCCAGAGAATCCACTTTTCATTGAAGCCCTTATACCTTAGAATTTGAAAGATAGCTTCATGCTCAACAGAGTCAAAGGCCTTCTCTCAGTCCAGTTTGAGAATTACTATGGGTCTCTTTGATTGATGACATTGGTGCAAATATTCAAATGTCCAACCCAGACAATCCTGGATTGTTCTGGTCTTAATGAAACCATATTGGTTTTTGTGAATGCACTGCATAATCATTTCTTGGAATCTATATGCAGCCATTTTGGATAGAAATTTGAGCCCCATACTAGTGAGAGAAATAGGCCTATAATATCCCACTTCCTCAGGTGATAGCTTTTTGGGCACAAGAGTAATAAAAGAACTATTGATGTTCTCCAAGACAACAGTTCCTTCATGAAAAGTATGTGCCAACTCATAAAAATCCTTAGAAATTAGGTGCCAGCATTTTTTTAAAAACAGGCCATTGAAACCATCAGGACCAGGTGCTTTATCCACAGGCATATGCTTAACCACATTGTCCATTTGCTCCTTTTCAAAAGGCTTAGTGAGCACCTCAAGGCCAGCCACAGGTGAAATAAGTGAGGGCAAATCAAAACCCATCACAATCCCTCTAGAGGTGCCCATTCTATTCTTAAAGCAACTCCAAATAATTCCAGCCATTTGGGAGTGATCAGAGACCACAGATCCATCAGGTAGCTTCAAACTAGCTATAGAGTTCCTCCTGTGTCTCTTAGTGGCCATAGCATGGAAGAATTTAGTGTTCTCTCCCCCACCTTAAAATACCTGATAGTGCATCTCTTTTTCCAGTACAGAAACTGCAAGTGCAGAAGCTTTTCCAAATGGGTTTTGACAATTCTTCTGAAGTTATTCTCCTGAATAAAAAGAGGTCTCCGTTCCTCCAATTCATCTAGAAGGAAAATAACACGATTGCATTTGCTGATCAATAATCTCAATTTGGAAACATTCATTTGCCACCTCTTAAGGCACATTCTCAAACTTTTAAATTTGTCTGCAATTCTAGCAGTTATATGTGTTTTTCGAGAGGGTTGTTTCCAAGAAGATTCAACATAGTCCATGAAACCCTCTAGTTCTAGCCAATAATTTTCGAACCTAAAGAGATTTGATTTTGGAATGGAAGTCTTAATGGAGACTAAGCAAGGCACATGATCAGAGGCAGTCCTGGCCAAGGGCAGAACTTCAGTCATAGGATAATCAGAAATCCAGTCCACAGATGTAAAGAACCAGTCCAGCTGCTCAAGAAGTGGGGTATCTTGCATATTGGACCAGGTGTATGATCTGCCTTTGATTGGAAGTTCAAGGAGGCCCAGGTGACCAATAATCTCATTGAAAATAAACATGTCATTTATGTCCCCACCAGGCAAGTTTCTATTATCCATAGACCGAAGGAAATTAAAATCGCCAAGTAACAACCAGTGCTCATTGAGAGGTATAGTTAGGTTGTATAACCAATTAAAAAAATTGTCCCTGGCTTCACCCTAACAAGGGCCATAAACAGCAACAAGTGTCCAAGTTTCATTGTTCTGTCTGGAAGTAAACTGGACAACCACAGCAAACTACTGCACTTCAATTACAGTGCCACCAAAAATAGAAGAATTCCATACCACAATAATTCCTCCAGAAGCTCCAATAGAAGGATAGCAAACAAAAGAGTCAAATCTTTTGGGGTAGAAAGATTTGATTGACCTAGAGTCAAAAGAGGTGCATTTTGTTTCTTGCAGACAGGCTATTGAACATTGGCTTTCCTCAGTTTTTTGCCTAACAGCCCTCTGTCTAGCTTCAGAATTCAGACCTCTTACATTGCAGCAAAGAATATTCCAGTTTCTACAAATATTACTCATTATAGCATAAGATAAAGTCCACAAACCACATGACACACAATACCACATGTCCAGAAGAGCATAGCCTAGTCTGACCCAACATTAAAACACACAAGAGTTCATGAAGTAGAGTACTGCCTAAAAAAATAGATAAAGCAAAGTTAAGGGCTTGCGAAACCCAACATGCCAAGGACATTCTAATCATCATGCTTAGGCGAAACAATAGCAGGTGGGTCCACCATAAGTGCATCCACAGAGAGCAGAGCAGCGTCAATTTCCAGCTCTCGCCCAACTTCTTGAAGTCGACTGACAGGAGCTGCAAGAGGAATTTCTTCAGAAGCAGGCTCATCGTGCATCTGGGCCGTGAAAGGCTTAGCCTTGGGCTTCTTTCTCTTGGGCTGCAGAGTGAGCTCCTGGAAGGTGGGCTTGAACCCATCACGCTGAGCCGAGCTTCTGGTGCAGTGCCTAACTGCGATGTCCACAATTGGAGTTGGCACCAAGGTTTTTCGTGGCCTACGAGCTTTAACCACTGCAGCTGTAGGGGAGGATACCTGCATAGGTTGCACATCAACATGATCAGAAAGTGCCCTGGCAACAGGCCTAGCTGGCTCCTGTTCCCTCCAGGTAAGACGTGGCAGGTCTGATTCACTGAATGCCAGATCCCAACTCCTCTTGGACAGAACAACCGGCGATAGAGGTTGCAGCAGTACTGGCCTGAGTACAGAGAAAGCTACTGGAGCTTGCAGAAGGCTCTCAAAAGATCTCCTCCAAACCATATCCAGAGGCAAAGGAGGGCCAAATGGAATCGCAGGAAGAACAATCTCCTCCCTGACAGCAGGAGGCTGATAGACAACAATGGCCCAATTGTTAGCTGCATCTTCAGTAACCAAAGGCAAAACAGGCACTTCAGACAGATCATCCTCCACCACAACAATGGGCGGATCCTGGTTAGCAGTAGAGCTAGGCTGGGCTGAGAGATCCACCACCATTGATTCTTGATCTTATGCAGGTTCAGGTTCCACATTGGCATTCCAATTTCCCCAATTGTCATCAGCCACCTCATTAATCACAGGCTCTGGCGGCGGAGGTGGGACTGCATTCCACCCCAAGGCAGGGTAAGCAGGAAGATTGAACGGAGGCAGCTCTGGGAAAGGAACACCAGGAACTGGATGCGGATTGCCATTGATGGGCATCCAATCCTCATCCTGGGGCATCTGCTCAGCGAAGTTCGCACCCAAAATATACAGAGGCGTAGTCCAAGAAACTCTAGCACCACCGTACGCCGCATAATCCATGAATACCACATCACGTGGCACAAGGATATCCTCTGGGAATGAAGCAAATACCAGAGAAAGAACCAGATATGGGTCCTCACTGACCCAGTGATGAAACTTGCAAGTGTTCACAGCTGCCCTGATGCATTCAGTGTTATGAAGATCCAACGGAATACCAAGAAACATAAGCAGCCCCTGACGAAAACCCTGAACTCCACGAAAAGTTTCGCCCTCATCGTGCTTCATAAAATCTCACAAAACGGTCATTACCCAGCGGCTGTGGCGGAAGTTGCAGCAAAGAAAACCTGACAGCGGCGTCCCGAAGCTCAAAGAGCCCAACCAAACGGATCCAAGGCTGCGCTGACCTAACAAGAACACCATGCCCTTGCAACCACTACACTACTTCTTCCCTAGCAGCACCAATCTCATCTGGCTGAGGAATAGGCATTACCTCCGTAAGCATGAACTCCTCATGACGGCGCACAATTGGGGTATGTGGCGTCACAAAGGTACATGGTAGTCGATCTTCCCCACCATCAACAATGTGGTGGCCAGCCGGCACATACAGCAATGGATCCAAGTGAAAGTTCACCATCGGAGCCGGGAGCTCCGCCTCTAAGGACGGCGAGTGGAGAGGTGGGGGAGGGGTTGCAGGCGGCGAGGTCGATGGTGTCTTGGGGCCGGGGCTGATGGAACTGGACGACGGCGTAAATGCGGAAGTGCAAGGGAGGTCCAAGTTTGGTAAAAGAGTTGTCAGAGAGATATTCCCGCAGCGCGCCTCGGAAGATGGAGCATTAACGGGTTTGGCTTGCCATACAAGCCCCAAGATTCTAGCAAACTTGTTGCAATCTTTTTTGACGTGACCAGACCGGAGGCAAGAGATACACCAGAGCTTAGACGTACATGCAGAGGCGAAATGACCCTTCTTAAGGCACTTCTGACACGTAGAAATTTCATCGACCATATCAAAAATTAAATTATCAAAATCCTCCCTGGCTTGTTGAGATGAGGGGATATCCAGCTGCTCCCCAGAGGAAACCGACCTAGCCTGGCCCGACTGAGCAGAAGTCGAGGGCTGATCAAGGCCCAAAGCAGCCACAGAGGCTGGCCCATTATGGCACGGTACGTCCTCATTCAAAGGAACTGAATTCCCGCCCGAGATTGGTGGCGTGCGATCAGCGGGTGGCGGAAGATCATGAACCGTACCAAACGAGATGGATGGCCTCGCCGACGTCCACCGGAGAGTCGCCGGTAATGAAGGACGAATAATAACCCGCTCATGAGGAGGAATCTAATAACCCGCATCTTCAACAGTTCGAATGCAATTTTCCATAGCTGGATAACGATAGCCCTGGCATGCACCATAATTCTGAAACACTGCAAATGAAAGCTTTTTGCCAACTGAACAAGCGGATTTGAAAGAGGACTTAGATGGCTTAGAATGCAAGGCTAAAACCCCAAGAGCAGCACGCCTTTTTGAGGGACTCACAAGGATCCACTCTGCATCACACTCCAAATTCCAGATCTTAAACTCATGACTCCAATTAGGACCACCGTTACTCCACAAATGAAAGTAACATTTGAATTGATCGCAAGAAAAAGACCGAAGACGAAGAATGATCATGGCAACAACCTTGCAAGAGACTTGAAATCCAAATACCTTATCTTTTACCAGAAAAACCATGATATCAATGCCCGAACCACCAATAGCTGCCTCCAGAGCCGCGGCCACAGAATCTTCATTTAGACGAAAATTGTGACGTCCAAACGAGACCACCATGGTGAAGATGTATGAGTCCTCCATGGGATGCACCGAAAAGCCCATAGATTGAAAAACCTTCTCCGCAAAAGCCAAACCCTTGGAGAAGTCCAAACCAAGGGTGGAACCCTCCATGGAACCCACAGAAGATGAGTATGAACATGTAGATCTCGATGTGCCGAAGAGATCTACTGGAAGGGAACTAGAATTTAGTGGCTAGGGGTGGAGATCGCCGGAAGGGGGTGGAGATCGCCGGGGTGGGGGTGGGAGCGCCATTCCTGTCCCCAAGTAAGATTAGGTCACCAAAGTTTTTCGTGAGGATGAACACGACACCTTATGGTTTGAGGACCGTGTTTATTTGCCCAATAACATAGAGATCAGGAAGTTAATACTTTAGGAGGCTCATGACTCACCATACTCGATACACCCTGGAAACACCAAGATGTATTTGGATTTGAAGGAATGTTTCGAGTGGACAGGGATGAAGAAGCATATCGCCGAGTATGTGGCCGTATGTGATGTATGTCAGAGAGTGAAGGCAGAGCATCAAAAGCCAGCAGGATTGCTACAGCCTATGCCGATACCCGAATGGAAGTGGGATAAACTTGGCATGGATTTTATCACTCGATTGCCCAGGACCAAATCAGGATATGATTCAATATGGGTATTAGTTGACCGTTTGACCAAAGTAGCGCACTTTATACCAGTGCAAAGTTGGACAAGATATATATGACTAGGATCGTACGTCTGCATGGAGTTTGGAGGACCATCGTATCAGATAGGGGAACCCATTTTACCTCAATGTTTTGGCATCAGCTGCACCAGACTTTGGGAACGAGATTAAAGTTCAGTACATCATCATTTCACTCGCAGACGGAAGGACAGACCGAGAGAGTCAACCAGATTCTGGAGGATATGTTGAGAGCCTGTGCGCTAGATTTTGGATCTAGTTGGGATGACAATTTGACTTACGCAGAGTTCTCATACAACAATAGTTACCAAGCCAGTTTGAAAATGGCACCGTTTGAAGCCCTGTACGGCCGAAGGTGCAGAACACCGCTGATGTGGGATGAAGTTGGAGACCAACAGTTGTTTGGACCAGACTTGATCAAAGAGTTTGAGGAGAAGGTTAAACTGATTCGGGATAGACTGAGGATAGCTTAGTCCAGACAGAAGAGTTATGCAGATTCGAAATGCAAGGAGGTAACCTATGAAATTGGAGATAGAGCATATCTGCGAGTATCACCTTTGTGAGTAGTGAAACATTTTGGAGTTAAGGGAAAGTTAGCCCCAAGATTTGTAGGACCGTATCATGTTTTGGAACGGATGGGAGAAGTTTCCTACAAGTTGGAGTTACCTGAAGGACTGTCAGGAGTTCACGATGTGTTTCACATTTCCCAGTTGAAGAAGTGCCATGCTGAGATGGCCGACATACCGCTAAGAGATACCGTACCCTTGGAGGTGATTCAGTTGGACAATGACTTGACTTATGAGGAGAAGGCAGTCAAGATTTTCGAGTTTGCCAGTCGCGTCACCCGCAGCAAGGTTATTAAGTTTTGCAAAGTTCAGTGGAGCCACCATACTGACGATGAAGCCACCTGGGAATGAGAGGATGATCTTCGCAAAGACCACCCACACCTATTTTCTAGCCAACCCAAATCTTGAGGGCGAGATTCATCTTAAGGGGGGTAGGTTTGTAACATCCCAAATTTTCAATTTGGAATGTTATACATAGATCATTCTTGCATATCATATCTTATTGCATTTCGTCTCGCGATCCTCGAAATCCTAAGCAACTCAAGGACCCTCGGAGAGAGTTGGGGATTTCCCCGGTTTTCAAATTTGGTTTTATCAAATTTTGAAACGAGGATTTTGGTTTTAATTATTTTTCTCTTCGAAAATATTTCATATTAAAATAAATGAGAGGAGATAATATGACTTATCCAAAATAATTGAAATATTGGAGGAAAATATTAAAATCAATATTGGTTTTTATTTGGATTTTATTGCAATTTTGTTTGCATTAGAAAAATTGCACGTTTTCAAAATTGCATTTTAGGGCCAAGAAAATGTTCATCTTGTTCTAAATATTTTATTTAGACGAAGAAAATTTGTTTTGGCATTTTTCGATTTTTATTTTATTTTCTAGGATTTTTCTTAGTCTCAGCGGAATTATATAAAAAAAGGTTTTCGGACCAAGCTGGGCCGAAGCCCAGCCGGCCCGTTCCGCCGCCGCCTCCCTCGCGCGCGCCTCGTGCGCAGCACGGACGCCGAGGGGAGTCCGAGCCGGACTCCTCCCCGGGCGCCCCCTCGCCCAAGCCACCCCCTCGCCCCTTT
>NC_041390.1:277417342-277463034 GCF_002162155.2 Triticum dicoccoides
CGCCGCCCAAGTCGCCGCCCCGCCGTGCCTCGCCTCGCTGTCGCCGTTGTGCCTTGCTGGACTGACGAGGTAGCCGCCAGTTTTTTAAAAAAGAAAACCGATCTGGTTTTTATTTTAAAGAAAACCCTAACCCTAGTTTTTTTTGGTTGACCGGTTTTTCCAGGTTTTTCTTTTTAGCGGATGTTTGTCCGTACATTCGTTTTAACGAACGGTTTTCGCTCGTTAGTTACAGATAATGAACGCTCGTTCGTTAGCCTGTTCGTCAGTTTTCTTTTATCAGATTATTCCGCGATTATTTCTGATCGCGATTTCTGATCCGATTTTCGTTCTAGTTTATCTTTTCGCTTGTTAGTCGGAATCAGGCGATTCAAGCGCCTAGATCTTCGTCTCGAGACCCTCCTTCCTCTTAACTAACTTGCACAAGTTTTTGCTACTGTAAAATTTGACCTAGGTCCAGATTAGTAAACGGATCTTGTTTCTTTCACCGTTTGAGTTTCGTTGCTCCGTTCGATTTGATTCTTTTATCAAACCGGAGTTCTTAAGTTGAACTTTCTGGTTAGATCTTCTTATTTGAAGTTTTACTCGTGCTTCTTTGCTTTATTGCTTATGTATTTTATTGTTTGTTTGCGATAGAATTCCCGCAGTGTGAAGCGTGTTATTTGGAGTCTCTAGGTTACGCGGATCGTCAGCAAGGCAAGTAACACTTTGATCATACCCCTTTATCACCCAGTTTTTATGCATTAGTTCCAATCCCCAAACATTGCGTGGTTAGGATGTCATTAAAATGTGGGTTGGGAAGTAGTTGATGAGGTAGAACCTATTACCCTGTTACATTCCAACCCTTGGGAGTTACTTATACGCGTTGCTTATATTGCTATGTTATGCTCGTAGACGAGGTTCGGGTGAGTGAAATCCATGACAGATGTGAGATTGTTAATGAATGGTTCAACTTAAGGTGGCAACTTAAATACACATCTGGGTGGATTGAGGCACCTGGAGTACCCAGTGTTGCCTGTATTTTTGGAAATCCCACAGTACCCGTGTGATCTTCCTATGGACCGCCACCCAGGCTCAAAGGGAACTGAGATGATTCATGCTAGAAACTTCCGTGTGCAAACACAAGCTATTATGGGCTCTAGCATAGTTAAGTTACATGAAGCTCTTGAAGAGGTGGATCAGCAGGTAGTGGGTTGTAGGTTTGGTATGGTCTGCCCGGAGTAGAGAGTTAATCTTTCTGAAAGATTGTGGCTCGGTCATCCATTTCTCAAACACCATGTAGTGCGAGAAATACAACGGAGGCGATCGAGTCTTGTGGGGAAAAGTGCGCAAACCTCTGCAGAGTGTACAAACTAATCATGGTTAGCCGTGTCCCCAGTTATGGACAATCTTGAGTATCTAGTACTTGGAGTATCTTAAGTATCTCATCACTCTAAAATTTATATTGTTGGGTTGATAATTACCTTAATTGGGATTGAGTTGGAGGAACCTTCTCAATGATGTTTCAACTACCATGATAGTTAAATTAAAATCTATTCCTTTGTTGTAGGAAAAAATTGGCTTTACGCAAAAACTATAACCATAGAGCTTTCCACCAGCCAAATATGCATGTAGTGATAGCATTATTCTGTTCTTTCTCTACTGTGTTACTTTGCCAGCATATTCCATGTGCTGACCCGTTTTTGGGCTGCAATATATTATGTTGCAGACTTTTCAGACGAGGAGTAAGGTTCGTTAGGTCGTTGCCATTGGAGTTGATGGACTCACTTTATCTTCCAAGCCTTCCGATGTTATCGTATTAGATGGCCTTAAGCCATATTTATTGTAATAAGTTCTCTTTGGAGACATTCGATGTAATAAGTGTGTGATTCTACTCTGTTATAAATCCTCGAGTATTGTGTGTGTCAGCATTACCGATCCAGGGATGACACTGAAGCACAGAGACTTGACCGTTTGAGGTCGGGTCGCTACAATGCGGGCCTGAATCCTGGCCCAATAGGCTAGTTGGGTTTCTAGTCGTATTCAAGCCGTGGTGGCCCAATAGGCGTTATTTTTTTAATTTTTTCCAGTACTTTTGTTTTGTTTTTTTCATTATTTATTATCTTTTGTTTTTTGCTTTATTTTTTTAATTCTTTTTGCTTTTAGGTCAGAAAAATATAAACTTTCTGTTAGTGCCATTAGTTTTCAAATTTGAATAGTTTAAATTTGAATTCTTTGAAATTTGTGTGAATCACTAGTTTGTGATTAACTTTACTATAAAAATAGTTTTTGGAGTGATTCTTTTTCCTGCTATTTAATATTACTGTGTTTTATTAATATATTCAAAAACAGTTTTTGTTATTTTAGTTTCTAACAAAAAATCTTTATGATAATTCTTTTTGCTATTAAAGTTTCTAACAAAAAAAGATCTTTATGAAAATTCTTTTTCCTTATAATGTTTTGAACAAAAAATAGTTTTATAATTTTAGTTGCATAAATTTATATAATTTTAGTTTCAATAACAGTACAAATGATTCTTTTTAGTTGCATAAATTTTATCTAATTTAAGTTGCATAAATTTTATTTTTCATTGATTCTTTTTAGTTGATTCCTTTTCCTATTAGAGTTTTATTAAAGCTTTTTAGTTGATTCTTTTTGCTATTGTAGAATATTATAGTTTTGTTTTAGTTTTGTTTGGGTAAAAAACACCTTTGGTCCCGGTTCCAGACACCAACCGGACTAAAGATGGTGGGCCAGGAGGAAGGTCCATTGGTCCCGGTTGGTGTCTACAACCGGGACCAATAGTCTCAGACGAACCGAGACCAATGGCCCCCGAGGCCCAGCCCGTGCCCTGGCCTCATGAACCGGGACCTATGGCCCCATTTGTCCCGGTTCATGGGTGAACCAGGATTAATGGGCTTTTCCTGCCTGGACCAAAGCCCTGTTTTCTACTAGTGTATGTGGAGAGTAAGAGAATTTCTATGCTTATGCGTCATGAAAAGAATGCTTTATGTGATAGTTATATTGTTGAATTCATTCATGATGCTACTGAAAATTATTATGAGAGAGGAACATATGCTTTACCTATTTTCAATAATATCAAGTTTCCTCTCTTTATGTTGAAAGTTTTGAAGTTATGCTTGTTTTGCCTTCCTATGCTAGTTGATTCTCGCTCCCATAAATTGTTTGCTCACAAAATCCCTATGCATAGGAAGTGGGTTCAGCTTAAATGTGCTAGTCATGTGATTCTTGATGCTCTTGTTATGTTTCAATTCTTTACTCTTATGTGAGCAGCATTGAAATCATCATGCCTAGCTCAAAAGGCATTAAAGAACAACGCTTGTTGGGACACAACCCAACATTTACCCCTACAGTTTTTATGCTTTCAAATGATTAAGCTATTGTAGTAATCATGTTGTATAGCATTTGTTTCAATAAAGTGCCAAGTAAAGCCTTTGGGATAGAATGGATGATAGTTGACTTGATTATGTGCAAAAACAGAAAACTTTTGCGCTTAGTCCAGGAATTTTTTAATTCAGTGGACCGTGCTATTGATCTGATTTTTTATAGATGATTGATATATAAATTACCTATGTTGTCCTGTTTGTTCACCATTTTTGGAGTTACAGAAATATGGTCAAATTTTAGATTACTACAGATTGTTCTATTTTTGACAGATTCTGTTTTCAATGCATAGTTTGCTTGTTATCTAGTTTCTATGGCTTATATTGCTCAATATAAATTATGGAAATCATAAGGTATGGTAGGAATTGTGTGAGAACAATTATGAATCTTGTCTTTGACAGTACCATAGTGAATGGTTTGCTCTTTATCATACTAACCTATCTCGCGAAGTTCCGTTAAGTTTTGTGTGATTTAAGTTTTCAAGTTTTGGGTGAGATATCGATATGAGGAGAATAAGGAGTGACAACTCTATCAAAAACTCAATGCCTCGATTCAGTGGCATGCCTGGTAATTCCTTTGGAAATACATCCGGGTAATCCTTCACAATAGTGTCACATCCCTGGTCCTGTTATGCACTAGGCTAGACCCTCATGTGTGCATCATGTTTAAATTCAAATGAAATTTGAATTGGGGAATTTTTAAAGCCTCAGAAACCTTCTAAAAATGATCAACATTAAAATCTTCTCAAAGAAATCCAAGAAAATGTTCCTTTTCAGCTTTGAAAAATATTGGCAAGAATTAAATGCAAACCAATATTTTTGGAGTGACTGAAACATTTATTTTGGGGCCTTTGAATTAATTCAATAACTATTTGCATTGGATATATATTTGATATATAAATAATATATGTCCAATAATACTGGAACATTTTATGTGGGTTGGTATATTTTAGTTCTAGCCACATAACTATTTTCAGGATTTTTATTAAAGGGTTTAGTATTTTACTAAACTAAAACAACACAGAACAAAATATAAAACAGAACAGAAATTAAAAAAGAGCAGAAGACTTACCTGGTAGCCCACCAGCAGCCCAGCCACTTACCTGGCGCCCCCAACCGGCCCAGCACGGCCCAGCCCACCGCCGCTCTCCCCCCTGTCGTCTTCCTCCCTCGCCAGAAGGACAGAGGCGAGGCGTGGCGAGCGCCGACGCCGCCCCGGCCACGTCCTGCTTGCCGCCTTCTCCCCGACGCGTCTAGATGGCGCCACGCACCTCCCTGCCTCTCTCCCTCACTCTCCCGCGCTCTCACCCCCTTCCCTGGATCTCTCCCTCTCTCACCCGAGAGTCGCCGCCGACGTCGCTCGCAACCACCGCGGCCACAGCCACTTCCTCGCTCCCTCTCTGCGTACCCGAGCTCAGCCCGGACCCCAAGCCCCTCTACGTCGACCCACCGAAGCCCGGATGCCCCAAGACGATGCCGCGGCGCTTCTTCCCGACCACGGCCGCCGGATGTCGCCGTCCGATTCATCCTCTCCGCCATCCCCCCCGAGCACGCCGACCTGCTCTTCGAACTCACTGTGAGCTCCTACGCCTCCCCTCTCTCTTCCCTGCCTCGATTGCGCCCTGTAGCCTCGATCCCACCGGAGCCGGAGCTTGCTTGCCGCCGGCCATGTCGCCGCCGTAGCCACCGTTAGCTAGAGCTGCAACCGAGCACGCGGTCGTGCTCAGTGCAACCCCAGGAGGTCGTAACACCCCTCTTTGCCTCCTGTCGTGCTCCCTAACCCCGAAACCCAGTTCACCCGAACGCCGGCGCCGCCACGTGCTCCATTCCGGCGAACCCCGGCCACCCCCGCACCTTCCGTTGATCCCCCTAGATGCGCACGGGCACGGGCTACCTTCTGGTGCCCTTGGCGCGTCGATCTGTCGCCTCTGGCGTAACTCCGACGAGCCACCGCCGCTCTGGGTCGTCGACGTCGTCCAACCGCCGATGAATCCGACGTGGCCGGTCATTAGGGCCTAACCACCCCGCTAACCCAGGCCTAGGGCCACTGACAGGTGGGCCCTACCGTTTAATTAACCCGGCTAACAATTTAGTTAAGTTAATTAAACTCTGTTAAATCACTGTGCAGCTGACATGTGGGTCCCACAGGTCAGATTTGACCTGGACAACGCCGTTGACTTGCTGACGTCACTGTGAAGTCATGCTGACGCAGTAATAGGTTTTCTGGATTTATTTTTATTCAGGAATTTCAGAAAATGATTAAAACTTCAATAAATCATAGAAATTCAACCGTAACTCCAAATTAAATAATTTATATATGAAAAATTATCAGAAAAATTCAAGGAATCCATCTGTACCTTTTTCATGCATGTTAGAACAACTTATAGCTGCTATTTAGCACAAATCAATTAAATGGCATTTGAATAATCACATATGGAGTTTGAATTTGAATCTTGTATTCAAACCAACTTCATTTAATCTGTTGCTAGTTGCATTAGCTCAAAACACATTCATATTGCCATGTCATGAGCATGCATCATATTGTGCATTGCATTGATTATATTTCTTCTTTGTTGCCGGTATCTGTTCCCTCCCGGTAGACGATGTTCCGACGTTGTGATTGTTGACACTGATGAAGACTCAATGTTATCTTCAGAAGTGCCAGGCAAGCAAAACCTCCTTGTTCATTCCGATACAATCCTACTCTCTCGCTCCTGCTCTCTTTTAATGCATTAGGACAACACTGATTCATCTGTTACTTGCTGCGGTAGCTGAACCCCTTTATCTTTTGCATGACCTGTCATTGCCATAGTAAATAGATGAAAACCACTAGCATGAGTAGGAGTTGTTTGAGCCTTGTTGTGCCTACTCATTCATGCTTGTTTGTCATGCCTGCTACTGCCTAGAGTTGAGTCAGGTCTGATTCATCGGGGATGAATCAGAGGTGTGTGAACATGTCCTACCGTGTGTGAGCTAAACGTGTGAACACGATTTGGTAAAGGTAGCGGTGAGAGGCCATGTAGGAGTACATGGTGGGTTGTCTCATTGCAGCCGTCCTCAGGAACTGAGTTCTGTGTTTGTGATCCATGATTCAGCTACTACCACGCATTGGGCCCGAAACCAATGGACCCTCTCGGCTTCTTAATCACCCTTGTCCTCTGTCCAGGAGTTGCAAGTAGTTTCTGGTGTTTGTAGTATGCTGGAGGCCGTGGGCAGCGCTGACCGTAGGGGTGGGCTGTGATGCGGTAGGCACGTGGCACGGTGTACCGGCCGCCCGTTTGGTGTCTCGGGAACCCTGTTCACATCGTTTGGGGCTGTGAGCGAAACTCCGGCCGGATCTCCTCATGGATGGAACCCGAATAGGCGATAAACCTGGACTAGAGACTCGAGTGTTTAGGTAGGCCGTGGCCGACACCCACGTTGGGCTTCCGCTTGAAGGTTGCCGAGTACATGTCGTGTAAACGGCGGTAAGTGGTGAGAGCGTGTGTGAAGAAGTACACCCCTGCAGGGTTAACATTATCTATTCGAATAGCCGTGTCCGCGGTAAAGGACTTCTGGGTTGCTTATATCAGTTCATAGACAAGTGAAAGTGGATACTCTAAAATACGCAAGATAAGCGTGAGTGCTATGGATGGCGTTCTCGTAGGGAGACGGGAGCGGATCCATAGTGGTGTATTGATATGGTGAATATGTGGACTCGTGTGCGCCACCTCAAAAGAGTTATTTGCAATAGTAGATCAGGATAGCCATCAAGTCAAAGCTGGCTTGCTGCAGTTAAACCCCACCATCCCCTTGTTGAAAATGATGCATATGTAGTTAGTTCTGATGTAAGTCTTGCTGGGTACATTTGTACTCACGTTTGCCTATTTTATGTTTTTGCAGAGAGACCTCAGTCTCGCTAGTAGTTCCGTATGGTCTTCGACGTTTAGCTTGTTACCTCAGCTACGATCTTGTGCCCTCGGCAGGATTTGGTAGATAGTCAGGCTTCTCAGCCTTTTTCATTTATAGATGTCTGTACTCAGACATGATAGCTTCCGCTTGTGCTTTGACTTGTATGCTCTGATTGTTGGGTCATGAGACCCATGTTTGTAATATCTCGCTCCTCGGAGCCTATTGAATAAAATACTTGAGTTGTAGAGTCATGTTGTGATGCCATGTTGTATTTGCACATATCGAGCATATTGTGTGTATGTTATTGAAATGCTTGGTATGTGTGGGATCTGACAACCTAGTTGTTTATCCTTGGTAGCCTCTCTTACCGGGAAATGTCTCCTAGTGTTTCCACCGAGCAATGGTAGCTTGCTACTGCTCCGGAACACTTAGGCTGGAGTCCTGTTAGCCTGCTACAGCCCGGTTCACCGGAGTCCTGCTAGCCCAGTGCTACAACCTGGATTCACTCGCTGTTGACCAACACGTTCGATGCTGGGTCATGGATGCCTGTCCCTGTAAGTTTGTGCCACTTTGGGTTTACGACTAGCCATGTCAGCCCGGGCTCCTTATCATATGGATGCTAGCGACACTATCATATACGTGTGCCAAAAGGCGCAAACGGTCCCGGGCAAAGGTAAGGCGACACCCGTGGGAATACCGTGCGTGAGGCCGCAAAGTGATATGAGGTGTTACATGCTAGATCGATATGGCATTGAGTCGGGGTCCTGACAGCGTTGGTATCAGAGCTTGACTGCCTGTAGGATTACCAAGCCAAACTGGTCGAAGTTGAGTCTAGAAATTCTTTAGTTATATAAGGGAATTGATTGTGGGATGGAACGTAAGGCTTTTTTTACTCCTTATACCTCATGGCCTTCTGATCTGAGTCATCATCTTCTCTTCTACGGGGATTAAGAACTAGGCTATCTCTTCTTTCTATTAGGATCACGTGTTACTAATCAGTAGACTTATAAGATTGTTGGATTTAAGTCTCAGTTCAGTTCCTACTACTTCCGTATGTTAATTGTTGATCTCGGAACCTTGATATTGTGCTTCTGAGTGGTTATGCCACCATTTTGTAGTATGTCTCAAATCTTTTTTGAGCATTTACAGCCGTTATGCTGTCCGAGTCATCCCAGGTTTCTAAATAGTCTGATGCATTTGCAAAATCCTTTCCCTCTGGTTTCGATGTTCCTTTATGCCAGCTCAATCACACTAATTGTTGAGTTGAGGTATTCTATTGCCTTGACATTTATGTTGGAGTTACTATTATGACCCTAGGTGTTTAGGGAGTCACCTAGTAATCTACCAATGTTTAGTGTTCTCAGTGTGAAGATTCTGGCCTTTATTCTCGAAAGCATCCCGTGATGCTACTTAGTAGTAGGTATTCTACTCCTGGGTTTTGAACCCGAGATTCACTCTACTTACCTCATGTTGATAGTGTTTGCTAGTTCCTTTAGGATATTAGTAACCTTTGCGATAGTTCTCGAGGTTCGTGGTACATCCTTCTTCCAATTACCATGAACCATTCTTGGCAGGAGTTCTTCTGAACCAAAAGATGACAACAAGAGTGCTCTCGATGAGTTCTCCATGCTATATTGTGACTCTGCCAGCTCAACCTTTCTGCATGGGTTATCCGGAAGAATTATGTTGAACCTGGTTCGACAAACTAATCTATGCATCCACAACTCAGAAAGTTATATGTTCCTTTGAGTTGTCCCTCTTTAGTTGTCTACTAACCTTCGTCTATCAATTGATAGTCAAGAGTATGCGTGCGTTCATTTATCGATGCCTATTACTCTTGTGATCCGTCAAGCCATTCTATCGCGGAATGACTAGGAGAAACAAACTCCAGTACCTCTTCCCTATCCAGGATTGGGTCAAAGAAGTTGTCCTCCGTAGATCAAATTGCTAATCCTGCTTTTGCTCTGTTCTACCCTGAAGTATTACCGTCTTTATGCCAGGATTTTCATGAGAATTGCACCGGCTCTTGTGAATTCTTGATGTAGTGACACTTCTCGCCATCATTATTCATCCCTCGGTTCAGTGTTGTCGCAACCGGAATGCCGACAAGTGAATCGTGAGAGGTGAATTCAATACTCCTAGCAACCTTGTTGCTCGGTAGTTAATGGACAATAATTTCATTCTTAGCGTGTTGGATTTTGAATCATCCTTCTAAGACTGATCGTGCTACCTAGTCCTTATTTCCTGGTGCACTCTTCGATCAATGAGTTAGGATTTTGGCAATCCCTCGCTCTTTTGATCATATCGTCTTGCCCTGAAAAGCAAGATTGTTCTCGAGCTTAGTAACATACCGGTGGTTCGTGACTTTCCAAATGTCTTCTTGGAAGTGTTACCGGGTTGTTTCTGACTGTTATGTTGAGCTCGTGATCAAGTTGGTTTCTTGTGAACCACCCTTTCTCCAAGAATCTGTGTTGGATATCCCTGAGCCAGTTGGTTAAGCTAGACAACAACTTGGAGAATTGGAAGATAAAAGCTTGCCTAACTTAGTTCGTTCCAAAGGGATATTATTGTGTAGTGTGTGTTGAAGAAAGATGATATCTTCATCGATTGGTCCCTGTGATCAGTTGCTGGACCTATTGTCTTATCAATCCTTTGATTTGAGTGTGGGCTATTGTCAAATCAAATCAGTACCAACGATGCTCGTAATGTTGTCTTATTCGTGGTTAATCCCTCGAGCATACACCATTACATCTTTGGTCTGACCAATGCTATCACCGTGTTCACTTAACTATGGAATTCCTTTTAAAAGGAAACCTAGATAAATTGTTGTTGAGCCCATTGACAACATCCTTATCTCCTCCATGATTTTGTTGAACATTAAGCTAGTGTTGGAAACTTTTGAAAGCATTTGTTCATGCTAGCTCATGAAGCATATGTTTGGATGAAGGTAGTGACTTCCTTTAATTCATGTGCATCTGATGCAAGTTGTCGCCGTGGATTCGAGAAAGTCAATGTTGCTTTCTTTGGAATCATTCCAAATCAGTCATGCACACGTGCGAAGAATTCTGTGGTATGGAGACTTGCAACCTTCATTCCATATGTGTCCCGAGCACACCAAGCCACTGATTGATTTGTTCAAGGAGAAGGAGTTCCTTCATAAGAGCTAATCCGGACTTATGTAAGGACTTCGATATCCTCGATGATGGTTCCCAACCTGAACTTGGTAGTGTTGTATTGTAAGACTACCACGTGGTCATGCTTGTCTAGGACATCGTGTTCACACGTGTGTAGCAGAACCAGCTCATGTTTTGGAGTCTGCTATCGTAGTTCATTTCCCGAGAATCTCGCAACGTTATCTCGTCGAATTGTGTTGCAAACTTTCATTTCTCTTCCTAGACTCGATGAGTCTAGAATATTCTGACACCAACCGGATCTGAATCTCAGGCAGATATGATGGTTGGAATGTTTCCCACGAACTACAATATTGGTCCCTCTATAACCGGTAAAGTGGATGTCGTGGCCAACACACCCAGCCGGAAGACTTGTTATTATAATATCTTGATTGAGGAAGTTGGCCACCTCCCCATAGGGATTTCGTAGGATTTACTCCCTAGTTGCCCTATGGATTTCTGTATTCCGAAGTCCGACCTTTTACTTGACGTTCTAGATATCAAACCATATCTATGAATGGGTTACACTAGCACATCAAGGAGAACATTAGAAGCGGAGTGCTAAATGTCTCTCGGTCGATCATCCAGATTTTATTTCCTTGGCCCCGCCAAGGGTGAAATCTGAGAAGGTGTTATCTTCCTTTGCATCTGCATCTTCCACCGGTATTCATCATGGTAGTAAGTTGTGTTGCCAGGATCCTTGACACGGATGTTGGTAAAACCTTGATGATTCTGGAAATGCTCAAGTTTTTGAGAGCACGCACAAGCGCTACGTGTTATCATCGGCACTAACTGGGATTCCTCTCAGTTTCCTCGGCAATTCTATGACCTTTTCAAACAGTGAATTCACTCTCTATTGTTGGGTTCTTCCCCAGTTACCAAAATCATTCCCAGCATTTGCATTTTGTTCCCAGCTTGCACCGCCAATGTGCCATTCTACCACGGGTCTCTTCCATTTCCGGTGGTAAGCAAATTCATCCATTACGTTGTCTTCAACAAGGTAATCCACATCATCCAAGTCCGAGTATGCCATTCTACCGACCTCCTCCAAATGATCGATTATGATTTGCCTTAAGCTGGTATAAAGAGTTTCAATGATCTCTGAATCAAAGGTAATTCTTTTTGCCACTTAAGGGGATATATCTTCGAGTCACCTTCCCTAAGGTGCATCATTATGGTGTCATGTCAACTTAACTCCTCGCTGCGTTGACAACCGTTCACCACCCTCTTAGGTGAGGAATTGTTGTCTACCTAGTGAGCCCTCGTCATCTGTTCCACTCCATTCCGCTAGAGGTGTGCTTCGTCTCTCAGCTCGAGAGATGTTGCTATGTTTCATTCCAAGAGTTAATCCTGAGTTGTTCGACCTTCGAGAAGAACAATTCTTTTAGGGTCTTTCCTTTCCCCTCGTTGTCATGATAGTTGGAGTTCTCAAGGCAAGACTTCGAGACAATGATGGTGAACGAATCAACGTTCAATTGAAGTGCAACCTGGATCCTGAAGATCGTGCTAGTTTGCGTTTCCCCTTCACCTTACCCTACGCTTGAATCTCGGGACGAGATTTTTGTTTAGTGGGGGTGAGTTGTCACATCCCTGGTCCTGTTATGCACTAGGCTAGACCCTCATGTGTGCATCATGTTTAAATTCAAATGAAATTTGAATTGGGGAATTTTCAAAGCCTCAGAAACCTTCTAAAAATGATCAACATTAAAATCTTCTCAAAGAAGTCCAAGAAAATGTTCCTTTTCAGCTTTGAAAAATATTGGCAAGAATTAAATGCAAACCAATATTTTTGGAGTGACTGAAACATTTATTTTGGGGCCTTTGAATTAATTCAATAACTATTTGCATTGGATATATATTTGATATATAAATAATATATGTCCAATAATACTGGAACATTTTATGTGGGTTGGTATATTTTAGTTCTAGCCACATAACTATTTTCAGGATTTTTATTAAAGGCTTTAGTATTTTACTAAACTAAAACAACACAGAACAAAATATAAAACAGAACAGAAATTAAAAAAGAGCAGAAGACTTACCTGGTAGCCCACCAGCAGCCCAGCCACTTACCTGGCGCCCCCAACCGGCCCAGCACGACCCAGCCCACCGCCGCTCTCCCCCCTGTCGTCTTCCTCCCTCGCCAGAAGGATAGAGGCGAGGCGTGGTGAGCGCCGATGCCGCCCCGGCCACGTCCTGCTTGCCGCCTTCTCCCCGACGCGTCTAGATGGAGCCACGCACCTTCCTGCCTCTCTCCCTCACTCTCCCGCGCTCTCACCCCCTTCCCTGGATCTCTCCCTCTCTCACCCGAGAGTCGCCGCCGACGTCGCTCGCAACCACCGCGGCCACAGCCACTTCCTCGCTCCCTCTCTGCGTACCCGAGCTCAGCCCGGACCCCAAGCCCCTCTACGTCGACCCACCGAAGCCCGGATGCCCCAAGACGATGCCGCAGCGCTTCTTCCCGACCTCGGCCGCCGGATGTCGCCGTCCGATTCATCCTCTCCGCCATCCCCCCCGAGCACGCCGACCTGCTCTTCGAACTCACTGTGAGCTCCTACGCCTCCCCTCTCTCTTCCCTGCCTCGATTGCGCCCTGTAGCCTCGATCCCACCGGAGCCGGAGCTTGCTTGCCGCCGGCCATGTCGCCGCCGTAGCCACCGTTAGCTAGAGCTGCAACCGAGCACGCGGTCGTGCTCAGTGCAACCCCAGGAGGTCGTAACACCCCTCTTTGCCTCCTGTCGTGCTCCCTAACCCCGAAATCCAGTTCACCCGAACGCCGGCGCCGCCGCGAGCTCCATTCTGGCAAACCCCGGCCACCCCCGCACCTTCCGTTGGTCCCCCTAGATGCGCACGGGCACGGGCTACCTTCTGGTGCCCTTGGCGCGTCGATCCGTCGCCTCTGGCGTAACTCCGGCGAGCCACCGCCGCTCTGGGTCGTCGCCGTCGTCCAACCGCCGGCGAATCCGACGTGGCCGGTCATTAGGGCCTAACCACCCCGCTAACCCAGGCCTAGGGCCACTGACAGGTGGGCCCTACCGTTTAATTAACCCGGCTAACAATTTAGTTAAGTTAATTAAACTCTGTTAAATCACTGTGCAGCTGACATGTGGGTCCCACAGGTCAGATTTGACCTGGACAACGCCGTTGACTTGCTGACGTCACTGTGAAGTCATGCTGACGCAGTAATAGGTTTTCTGGATTTATTTTTATTCAGGAATTTCAGAAAATGATTAAAACTTCAATAAATCATAGAAATTCAACCGTAACTCCAAATTAAATAATTTATATATGAAAAATTATCAGAAAAATTCAAGGAATCCATCTGTACCATTTTCATGCATGTTAGAACAACTTATAGCTGCTATTTAGCACAAATCAATTAAATGGCATTTGAATAATCACATATGGAGTTTGAATTTGAATCTTGTATTCAAACCAACTTCATTTAATCTGTTGCTAGTTGCATTAGCTCAAAACACATTCATATTGCCATGTCATGAGCATGCATCATATTGTGAATTGCATTGATTGTATTTCTTCTTTGTTGCCGGTATCTGTTCCCTCCCGGTAGACGATGTTCCGACGTTGTGATCGTTGACACTGATGAAGACTCAATGTTATCTTCAGAAGTGCCAGGCAAGCAAAACCTCCTTGTTCATTCCGATACAATCCTACTCTCTCGCTCCTGCTCTCTTTTAATACATTAGGACAACACCGATTCATCTGTTACTTGCTGCGGTAGCTGAACCCCTTTATCTTTTGCATGACCTGTCATTGCCACAGTAAATAGATGAAACCCACTAGCATGAGTAGGAGTTGTTTGAGCCCTGTTGTGCCTACTCATTCATGCTTGTTTGTCATGCCTGCTACTGCCTAGAGTTGAGTCAGGTCTGATTCATCGGGGATGAATCAGAGGTGTGTGAACATGTCCTACCGTGTGTGAGCTAAACGTGTGAACACGATTTGGTAAAGGTAGCGGTGAGAGGCCATGTAGGAGTACATGGTGGGTTGTCTCATTGCAGCCGTCCTCAGGAACTGAGTTCTGTGTTTGTGATCCATGATTCAGCTACTACCACGCATTGGGCCCGAAACCAATGGACCCTCTCGGCTTCTTAATCACCCTTGTCCTCTGTCCAGGAGTTGCAAGTAGTTTCTGGTGTTTGTAGTATGCTGGAGGCCGTGGGCAGCGCTGACCGTAGGGGTGGGCTATGATGCGGTAGGCACATGGCACGGTGTACCGGGCGCCCGTTTGGTGTCTCGGGAACCCTGTTCACATCGTTTGGGGCTGTGAGCGAAACTCCGGCCGGATCTCCTCATGGATGGAACCCGAATAGGCGATAAACCTGGACTAGAGACTCGAGTGTTTAGGTAGGCCGTGGCCGACACCCACGTAGGGCTTCCACTTGAAGGTTGCCGAGTACATGTCGTGTAAACGGCGGTAAGTGGTGAGAGCGTGTGTGAAGAAGTACACCCCTGCAGGGTTAACATTATCTATTCGAATAGCCGTGTCCGCGGTAAAGGACTTCTGGGTTGCTTATATCAGTTCATAGACAAGTGAAAGTGGATACTCTAAAATATGCAAGATAAGTGTGAGTGCTATGGATGGCGTTCTCGTAGGGAGACGGGAGCGGATCCATAGTGGTGTATTGATATGGTGAATATGTGGACTCGTGTGCGCCACCTCAAAAGAGTTATTTGCAATAGTAGATCAGGATAGCCACCGAGTCAAAGCTGGCTTGCTGCAGTTAAACCCCACCATCCCCTTGTTGAAAATGATGCATATGTAGTTAGTTCTGATGTAAGTCTTGCTGGGTACATTTGTACTCATGTTTGCCTATTTTATGTTTTTGCAGAGAGACCTCAGTCTCACTAGTAGTTCCGTATGGTCTTCGACGTTTAGCTTGTTACCTCAGCTATGATCTTGTGCCCTCGGCAGGATTTGGTAGATAGTCAGGCTTCTCAGCCTTTTTCATTTATAGATGTCTGTACTCAGACATGATAGCTTCCGCTTGTGCTTTGACTTGTATGCTCTGATTGTTGGGTCATGAGACCCATGTTTGTAATATCTCGCTCCTCGGAGCCTATTGAATAAAATACTTGAGTTGTAGAGTCATGTTGTGATGCCATGTTGTATTTGCACATATCGAGCATATTGTGTGTATGTTATTGGAATGCTTGGTATGTGTGGGATCTGACAACCTAGTTGTTTATCCTTGGTAGCCTCTCTTACCAGGAAATGTCTCCTAGTGTTTCCACCGAGCAATGGTAGCTTGCTACTGCTCCGGAACACTTAGGCTGGCCGGCATGTGTCCTTCTTCATTCTTGTGTCTGTCCCTTCGGGGAAATGTCACGCGATGAATACCGGAGTCCTGTTAGCCTGCTACAGCCCGGTTCACCGGAGTCCTGCTAGCCCAGTGCTACAGCCTGGATTCACTCGCTATTGACCGACACGTTCGATGCTGGGTCATGGATGCCTGTCCCTGTAAGTTTGTGCCACTTTGGGTTTACGACTAGCCATGTCAGCCCGGGCTCCTTATCATATGGATGCTAGCGACACTATCATACATGTGCCAAAAGGCGCAAACGGTCCCGGGCAAAGGTAAGGCGACACCCGTGGGAATACCGTGCGTGAGGCCGCAAAGTGATATGAGGTGTTACATGCTAGATCGATATGGCATTGAGTCGGGGTCCTGACAAACAGGCACTTCCTCCTGAACAACTCCTGAGAGGGAATTTACTTGGGTCCTCCTTGGCGCATGCCTGGATACATACTTAATCCTTTTTCCCTCCGGGGTGGTGAGCAAAATTGACTTACTGGTGCAATCGATGTTTCCTCCATACATCGATAGGCAAACCATTCCTAGTATCACATCCAATCCTTGCAACTCTAGAATTATTAAGTCTGAGGGGAAAACATGCCTACCTATGGTCAATGGCACCTGAAAACATCCTTGTCTTTCCATATACTCCGCTCCTGGCGAGCTTACTAACATAGGTGCCCTAAGAACTTTGGTGGGCAACTTATACTTATCCACAAATCCCCTTGATATGTATGAATGCTATGCACCTGTATCAAAAAGAACGATTTCAGTAAATGACTTAACCAAAAACTTACCTATAACTGCATCTGGCTGCTCTTCAACCTCCTCCATGTTGACATAGTTCACTTGTCCCCTGTTGAAAGGGTTGGGCTTCTTCCTAGAGCTTCCATTGCCATTTCCATTCTTTGCTTCATAAAACTCATTGGCATAGTGTCCAGTCTTCCCGCACTTGAAACAAGTAATGTGACTTTGGTCCTTCTTGGCGGGTGTGGCTGGGTTAGAGCGGTTCTGATTGCTACCTGCTCCATTCCCAGTTCCATTCTCCGAGCCACTGTTGTTATGTGAACTTCCTCCATTGTGCGTGTGGCCTCCATGGTTATGGGTATATCCTCCTGAGTTCGGGGTAAAATGAGGCTTCTACTGAGCTCCTAAATTGTACTTCCCTTGTCCATACTTCCTTTTGCGGCTCTCAATCTGCTGCTGGTTCCCTTCAATCATAAGAGCCTTGTCTACCAACTCCTGGTAGTTGTTAAATGTTGCCACCATTAACTGCATACTCATCTCATCATTCAGCCCTTCCATAAACTTCTCCTGCTTCACGACAGTTACACCTACTTTCCCCTACATCTGCTAGCCCACCATTGAAAGAGGTCATGCAACATACTCAACTATGCTAGAGCCCATAATAGCTTGTGGCTGCACACAGAAGTTTCTAGCATGAAATAATCTTATGATCCCTTTGAGCCTGGGTAGCGAACCAAAGGACAACACTGGTATATCCCCAGGTGCCCGCAGCCAATCCACCCAGATGTGTATTTAAGTAGCCACCTTAAGTTAACCCTTAATTAACAATCTCACATCTATCATGGATACACTCAAACCCAATCCCCGTCTACGAGCATAGCATAACAGTATAAGCATAATGTAGAAGTAACTCCTAAGGTTTGATAATAAAATGGCAATAGGTTCTACCTCATCATCTACTTCCCAAACCCACATGTTAAGAGATCCTACTCACGCAATGTTAGAGGATTGTAGCTAATGCATAAAAACTAGGTAATAAAGGGGTATGATCAATGTGTTAATTGCCTTGCTCACGATCTGCAAACCCTAGAGACTCGTAGTAGCATGCTTCGCACTCATGGAATTCTGTCGCAAACAAACAATGGCATACATAAGCACTCAAGCATATATTCACTGGTAAAACTTAGATGAGAAAGTCAAATCTGAAAACCCAACTGAAGAACTACAATTTTCAAAAAGAATCGATCAAATCGGAGCTACGGAACTAAAACTACGATCAAAAGAACCTCGAAATCAAGTCTGCTTGAAACCAAATTTTAAATTGTCAAAACCATGTTCAAGTAGTTTAACTGGAAAGAGGGGTTCGAGACGAAGATTTTGATGTTGATTTCACTGGATTTGACGAACGGTTAAAAAGTTACAAGGGTTTGAAGACAGGGGCTAATCTGTGATAAAAATAATCGCGGATAGGTCCTTGGCCGAAAATAAAATAAAAAGAAAAAACTACGGCGTGAATGTTCGCTAACGGAGGCAAACGAACGAATCCATTCGTTAAAACGAACTAACAAATGCACATTCGTAAAATAATCTAAACCAAGAAAACCGAACCGAACTAAAAAAACCGATCTAGAATTTAAAAAACGAACAGTTTATACCTAAAACCAAAAAACGGCGGCGACAAAGTCAACGGCGGCGTCGGGATTCCGGCGGGCGGTGGCGGCTCTGGCGCGGGTGAGCGGGGCGGCGGGCGGCGGCGTGGGGCGGCAGCGGCAGAGGGTCGCGCAGCGCCGGCAGCTACGCCGCGGCGGCGGCTTGGGACGAGGGGGAGAGGGCGGTGGAGCGACGGTATTTAAGGGGAGGGGCGGTGGCTTGGGGCAGGGGGCGTGCGGCGCGGCTCGGAGCCGGACTCCGGCCGGTGTCTGGCGCGGGCACGGCGGCGGAGGCGGTGGCGCAACTTCTTTTTAAAAGAAATCCGCCGAAAGGAAAATCCTAAATAAATTTAAAAAATTCTAAAAATGCAAAAAACAATTTTCACCCTCTAAATAAAATATTTAGAACAAAGTGAACATTTTTCTGGCTTAAAATGCAATTTTTGAAAAATGCATATTTTTCTAATTGAAATAAAATAGCAATAAAACCAAATAAAACTATTTATTTGATTTTAATATTTTTCCTCCAATATTTCTTTTTATTTTGGAGAAATCATTTTATCTCCTCTCTTTTATTTTTAATATTGGAAATATTTTGGAGAGAAAAATGAGTAAAACCGAAATGATCCTCTTTTCAAATTTGAGAAAAATTCAAATATGAAAATAAACGAAATCCC
This sequence comes from Triticum dicoccoides, assembly GCF_002162155.2. Lineage (NCBI taxonomy): Eukaryota > Viridiplantae > Streptophyta > Magnoliopsida > Poales > Poaceae > Triticum > Triticum dicoccoides. Next base: position 277,436,174 of record NC_041390.1, read on the forward strand.
CAACTCTCTCCGTAGGTCCATGAGTTGCTTAGAATTTCTAGGATCAAAACCAAAATGCAAATAAAATACGATATGCATATGATGACCTATGTATAACATTCCAAATTGAAAATTTGGGATGTTACAAGTATTCATGGGTACCTACACAAAAGAGACACAAACCAAAGAAATTATGTGCGTGGTAAATGTACACATCGTCCATCATGATTGTTGGTGTCAAAACCGGCAGATCTCGGGTAGGGGGTCCCGAACTGTGCGTCTGATGATCAAAGGTAACAGGAGACAGAGACACGGTGTTTACCCAGGTTCGGGCCCTCTTGATGGCGGTAATACTCTACTTCCTGCTTGATTATCTTGGATGAATATGGGGTTTACAAGAGTTGATCTACCTCGAGATCATAATAGCTAAACCCTATATGTCTAGCATGCATGATTATGATTGCCTCTACGGACTAAACCCTCCGGTTTATATAGACACCAGAGGAACCTAGGGTTGTACAGAGTCGGTTTACAGAGGAAGGAATCTTCATATCTGAATGCCAAGCTTACCTTCCACGTAAAGGAGAGTCCCATCTGGACACGGGAGGAAGTCTTCTGTCTTGTATCTTCTTGGCCCATTAGTTCAGCCAACGTCACATAGCCCGGACGCCCGAGGACCCCTTAATCCAGGACTCCCTCAATGATGTGTATGTGCATGTGAGAGTTAGCACAACATAAGCATCACTCAAAGAAATTTGATGCATGGTATATGAACATGTCATCCATCATGAAAGAATAGTTATTGTGTATAACACGATGGGGACACAAATTGAGATTGCAATTATATGGCACATCAATAGCATGTTTATTAATGGGGAGCATATTGTGCACATAATTATTGGGATCATGCAATGGGTGGGATGGATCAAAATCTCCTAACATGTATGAGGAAACTATGGGGGTCTCCTCATGAGCAATATCGGAAACAACATATGGAGAAAATGGGCAACATCCAAAACAATGCATACCCGAAGCTAGGTGGTCATGGCATGCCATGTGAGATAAATGATGCAAAGGGAGCATATCAATATCATCACAAGAGAAACAAATGCCAATAACCATGGGCTTGTCATCTATGCCATAAGTGCAAATTGGGTTTATTTTAATGGCACATGCATAGTCACTACGAAGAGATTGCAAATATGACATATGGTTGATCTCATTCATAGCATATGGCAAGTCAAGCGGATTATCAAACATGATGTGGCCTAAAGAATTGTCACAAGGAATCCTATGTAACATGGCATCACAACTAAGAGACTCCACATGGCAATCATCATACTCATGGTAAATGGGTAAATCATCGCATGGGGAAATCATACTAGCATGAAGCATGTCAATAGGGGGATCAACATCATGCAAGAAATCAATGTCAAGAATGTCCACTAGTGGGAGTAGAGCATCACGTTCACCTATGTTACCTTTTTCATTCCACTCATGTGGTGTAGGTGAGGTGGCAAAGACCAAATGGTGGTCATCATCATAAACTTGATGGAACCATGTGGGGGTGCATCATATTCCACCATGGCCATCGTCTTGTCCAAAGGGAGGACGTAGTCGTTGAGGCTCAGTGCGTCATCATAAATGGGACCTAGAACCAAATGAGAAGACACAATAGAGGTTGAGGGTAAGTCGTTAGAAATAGAAATGTCCTCACATGACCTATCAACTTCCTCGCTCCACTACAAAAAAATACACTTCCGTGGTGATACGTGTTTGTCACAGTAGGTCGCGTTTTTTGTCATGCATGTACATCCATGACAAATTTATGACAGAATCAATATAGTCATACTTGTGCTATCGTAGAAGTGTTCCATGACATTACCAAAATTATCATCACGGAAGTGTCCACTTCCATGACGATAAATCGCGCGACACAGAAGTGCTTTCGTTAAGGGTGACCAACATGTGGCATCCACCGTAACGGAACGTTGTTAAGCTATCGGGTCGGGTTTTGGATCCGATAACCCGTTAACAGCCCCGACCAATGGGGATTTTCCACGTGTAAAATCATCATTGGCCGGAGGAAACACGTGTCGGCTCACCGTTGGGACATATGTCATCCGCTCATTGGACCGAAGGCGCCTATGATACGGCGACACATGGCACGGCCCAACAGAGGCCCATTCCTGTGAAAAGGCCGGCCCGTTTGACTTGGTCAAAAGGTGGCGGGTCGGCCCACGGAAAGCCTGTTAACGGCATGTTCGCATATAGCCCATTTACAGCCCGCTAACCCAGGGCCCATTACGTCCTATCCGAATTAGGCCCAGTAGCGTCATCTGGGCCTTCCAATATGCTTCAGCCCGTTTTAACTTTTGGCCCATGTGTGGCCCATGACTTCTTTCGGCCCATACAAGGACCTTTGTAACTCTTGGCCCATTAACGGCCCGTGGTGAAACTGGCCCGTAATGAATAGTGTATCACTTTATACCCATTAACGGCCCGTTATTCCATTGGGTCGTTTCTAGCCCAAGTTATCTTTCGGCCTTCTCAGGGCCCATTGATTCTTGGGCTCATTTGCAGCATTCGGTTACATACGGCTCGTACTATCATTTTCTGCTTGTGGGCCAAATTCAGCCCGTCGTTACAGTCGGCCCGTTTGCGGACCGTTAATACGTTGGGTCATTTTCATGTCAAAAAAAACTTGTTGGGCTGTTTTCATAGAGTTATCAAATACGGCCTATTAACGGCTCGTTATGGTCCACGAATAGTACGACCCATGATTGGCAAAATGATGATACGCCCCGTAGAAGGCCCATGGATCCTACGGCCCGTATGAGGCCCATGGATAATATGGCCCGTAGAAGGCCCATGGACCCTACAGCCCGTAGAAGGCCCATGGACCCTAAGGCCCGTATAGAAGGCCGATGGATCCTACGGCCGGACGAAGGCCCATGGATCATACGGCCTACAGGAGGCCCATGGTTACAACAGTCTGTGTGTTGCCATGATTATTTTGGCCTAGTTACCAAAAATAGGCTATTGTGGCCACTAGAAAAAAACAGAAAAAGAACTGCAGTGACTACAAGCAAACAACTAAACAAGATAATAAGGACATAAATAAGCAAGAAATTAACGCTAGCCTATTACTGCTATTACACATATTACATCCACTGGGCATCAAAGTTCGCCACCAGTGCAAATATAGGGAACAAAGCAGCACATTACATACACTGGCCGTCAAAATTGGCCACCAGTGCAAATAAACGCGGCAGCAAAACAAGAGCATAACTGAAACAACTTAAGAAGAGCTGAAGAAACGTTATCCTGGGTATCTACCATGCTGGCAATAAGCTTAGCAAGCTGATTAGCTTTGTCATGTTTGGCGCTAAAATCCTCCAATGCTTGCTGTTGCACCAGAAAGTATGCATCTGAATGCTCCAGGGACTTTCGCAGTCCTTCCGCTTCTTGTCGCAGCACAGCTGATCGATGTCTTTCAGCTTGTAGTTGAGACTCAAGAAACCGAACTGATTCAGAAAGTGAGTTTGAATAGCTTGTGCAAGCGGTAGTGGCCAGTAACTCGAACACTAAACCAAGACAGGACTTTGGGGTTGTCTCGCTGTCTTCAAGATAGTCTTCCTTAGCTGTTTTATCAGCTTTGTTAGAGACCAACAAGGATGTGTCACTATCCTGAACCTTATCTGTATTACTTCCTTTACCATTGCTTAATAAGGCACTCTTCCCCAATATTCTGTCAGCATTCTAAAAGAAGAAACAAGCAGACACATGACAAGTTTAGCATGTACTAGTATATGAAACTCATTTCGGTGAACCAGTTCATTAGTAAGGTGGATAGGATTAAACTACCAAGTCTTCTATTGCCAAGTACTAGTACATAATAAAAGCATCAAACAAACATATATCTATGTCCTATGGTCACTGCATTGTCTTGCCAAATCAAAATAGAGACACGGTTCAAATCATATCAGTTCAAGACAAAGCAGCGGTGAAAGAATACAAAGCGTGGGAAACTACACGGCACAACAAGATTTCAGATGGGTACCACGAGTCTACATGTACAACAACACTATTGGCTCTGTTGTGATGCTAGTAATGTGCATGATATGAAAGTCAACCATATACACAATTGAAATTGAAATCAACAGAGCTATTGATAAGAGCAAACCTGTTAAAGAAACATGCGTGAACATACCTGTTGTGCCATTGGAGTTTTGATTGGATCCTTCAATTTAAAAATAAGTTTGTGTGAGTAAATACAGTGATACAAGAGCAAAGCAATCATAGTTAAAAAAGGCGCGCCTAAGTGAGCGCTTATGCGCGCCTAGGCTCTAGGCGTTGGCAAAACGCATTGCGCATAACTACGCATAATCTGTGCATAACTGCGCATAAGCATGCGCTTTGGTCAGTAAAGCGCAAGGCGGGGGCAAAACGCACAATTAACGCCTAGCGCTTTTTTGAACTATGATAGCAATGGAATCTTAAATTAGAACAGTTGTTCTTCAGGTTTAGGCACTTGTTCTACATGAACAGACTACAGTAAGACGCAAGAATATAATACTTAAAAATAGGAAATGAGCTCATAGACCTTACCACATTCTTGGTTCGGGACCAGTACAGAACAAGGCGTTCCCAGTCATCGTCCAGTAAATGTGTCTCAGGAGAACGTAAGGGAATTTGATGAGTTTCTTTGCCGGTGAAGTATGTTTTCTTCAGGTAATTCCGATACTGCCACCAAGCATTCTTGAAGATAGCAGAGGTATTAGCATAGGTTACCTCATCGTGAGTTTCCAAATCGGTCCTTCCCTATAGAGAAAAATGGGAAAATTTGCTGTATTATAACCATCATGGAGGTAGGATGTATGGGACGAAGCAAAGTAATTGCCATGAATAACATTACTTACACATAACTCCTGGAAAAACACCTGCAACTGGCATTTTCCTTCATCTTCAGTATAATATTTCCAAGATGGGAAGATACGCACATACGATTTAACAACATCAAATGCGATAGATGCTAAACTATGACTAGCTGGTTGTGCTTCCTCCACAGGAATAGGCGTACTAATTGGTGGAGTTGGGGTTCGCCGTGATAGTACTGGCCCTTTGGGCACTGGAGCTGCCTTACTAACTGCTCTTGTTTGGGAGCTCTGTGGTGGAGATGGTGTTGTGTCAACAGGAACTGGGTTGCTATCGGCTGGGGTTGGGGTTAGATTGGGTGAAGCTGGTTCTCTGTCCATCGCAGTAGGGGTACAATCTGCGAGAGTTTGGGATATGTGTGGTAGGGCTGGTTCTTGTGCATGTACAACCAGGGTGCTATCTCCACCAAGAGGTAGCACTGTTTTTTTTAAGACCGTGTTTTTAGTCTGCTAGATACTGGCATCACCCGCTCCAATTCAAATGGCTGATAAACAGGAAACATAGTGGAATGTACAGACATTGTATGAGAGACAGATGCAATAGATAGTGTGGAAAAAAGAGGGCATGAAATAGTTGACATGTATATTGTTTAACTAAAATGGATAGCATGACATAATTTCACATATATGATGTCTATCTAAACTGGATAGCATAGCATAACATAATTCAAAGATATGATGAATAACTAAACAGGATTGCATGACATAATTCACCTACATGTTATCTAAGTAATCAGGATCACATCATTTAATTCACATATGTGATTTGTATGCTAAACAGAGGGCATTCGATATGATGTCTGAACTAAGAACATGGTGTTGAATATTGTGTATATGATGTCTAAACTATGCAATGCAAGACACCGTATGCATGATATGAGCAGTATAACCGTGCCAAGTTAGAGCATACACCTCAGTGGGGGAATAGGACTGGTTATCTGTCTCTGAATCCATCTCTGAGGAGCTATCGGGACACAACAAGAGATCTGCTTCGACAGGTAGCACTATCTGCTCTGAAGGCCTTGTTTTCACTCCAGATTTTTCCATCTCCCACCCAAATGGCTGATTCATAGGAAGAGTAGTTTAATGTACAAACATTGTCGACAAATGGAAATGTAATGAAGAAAAGGATGGGCAAGATATCAATCAAATATATGATGCCTGGTTAAACAGGATGGCATTGCACATTTCACATATATTATGGCTGGCTAAAAGACATGAGACTGCATAATTCCCATATATGATATAGAAACTAAACAGGTGGCATTACAGAACAAGTCTAAACTAGCAGATGACATATATGATGTCAAAAGTAGGCACTACAAGGCAACATATGCATGATATGACTAACATCATCATGCCAAGGTAGAGCAAACACCTTGGGGGTAAATAGGAGTGGTCAGCGGCGTCTGAATCCGCCTCAGAACAGATATCTTCCTCTGGATTACAATCTGGAGTGGGGTGGGGAGGGTTTTCCATTGAACCCACTATGGAGCGATGTCTGCATGACATTGTATTACCACGCAAAACTCTTCTCTTTTTCTCTACATGTTCAGCATGACTGTGTACAATATCTGACATGCATACGAAAAAAAATATGGTGAGATTATGTAAGGAGAGCATGCAAAAATTTAGAGTGATGGTAACAACCAGTGGATCAACGTTTTTCCGTTGAACCAAAATAGCCCTAATGGATCGACGTGAATGTATAGTAATAAGTGATGCAACAAGTGTACAACCTCTTTGCCGTAGCCGTGTCGACCTCAGCATCATTGGGTTGGTCGCTGAAGCAGTTGAGGCAGAGGTGGCTGTCGGAGGTGTGGAGGAAGATCTAAGGAATCTGTAGACAGTGTCCAGGGCACTGCTATGTTGTGATGGATCATTCTGTCGTTGGAGCAGCTCCGGTGAGCCGTAAGACGTCAACGCTGAAGCAGCATAAGACAGACATCGTCAATCTCAAGTGGGATTCTAATAGCATCTCCAATAGATGATGTAAAATGGATGTAAAATTAACATCACCAAAAACCACCTGACTACAACAGATGAGGTAAAAACTGTTGACTCTGAACTTATCTGTCGAAACTGAAATTTACTATGGAATCTGAATGCTACTGTCGAAACTGAACGCAATGGTAGCAAAGAGGCACTTGACATGTAGTTTAGGGAGGGCCTGCAGTTCAACTTCAACCTGCACCCCCCTGAGCCGCCAGCCACCATCGGCCGAACCGCCGGCCCCAGCGCCGCCTCGCCGCCCCGAAACAACTCGCCACCACCGCCCCGGACAGCCCTCTAGGCCCCCCGCCCCCACCCTGAACCCTAAGATAGATAGTGGGGTACCTCTCCGGCGAGCCCCCATCCCCGCTGCGGGTGGTTCTTCCTTAACTCCGGCGAGCCCCCCAACCCCTGAAAATCGACTGACCCAAAAGTCGATTCAGTCGACTGAAGTGTGGCTTAATCAAAGCAGAGCAGCAGCACGAGCGACGGGGAGAGCAGCAGTAGCAGCAGCAGCTAGGCGAGCGAGCGATTGAGCGAGAGCCGGAGCAGCAGCAGCAGCGCGAGCAAGCGAGCGAGAGCCGGAGCAGTAGCAGCAGATCCGGCTGGTATGGACGCCACCGCCAAAGGGGCCTCACACTGGGGGAGAGCCGTCGTGGAGATGTCGCCCGCGGCGCCGGCTTCAAGGTATCCGCTCCATGGGGGTGCGGGATGGAGCACCGTCGGCACTGGGAGGTCGAGTTAAGGAGATGGTGCGATGCGATGAGTGTACAACCTCTTTGGTGGCGCCGAGTAGGCCTCGGCTTCGTCTGAGGAGTCGGTGAGGATGCTGCGGTTCCAGTGGAGCAGGTTAAGGCGGCACTGTGGGGATGGAGCAGCCGCGATAGACGAGGCAATCGTCGGAGCAGCTCCTTGGAGGTGGAGGACGGGGCGGCTGAACCGGGGGACGGCGAGATGGACGACGGATCCTCATCCAGGGAGGTGGACGAGGGACGTCGAGCTGTTGCGGTGGACGACGTCGTCGGGGAAGAGGCTCCGGCTGGGCAGTGGTGACGTGGCGGATGGAGGAGGGTGGGGTTTCGCGGATGGAGCGGAGAGGTTATGGCGGCCTAGGATTTCGAATGGCGAAAAGGGGGCGATGGGAGGGGTGAAGCATGACTTAGGGATGCGCTTGTCCAAAATGTAGGGTGTGTTACAAAAGTACCCCCCACCGATTTGAACTAGCGGCCCTTTCGGCTCAGGGTTAGAAGGGGGATTTCGCGTGTCGAGATTTGGCAGCTAGAGGGAGTTTTCGCGGGCGTTGTAATTTCGGGTTAGCAAGGCGCGCGTTGTGAAGGCGCCAGTTTTGGGAGCACGATATCTGAATTTTCGGGATATAACAAGAAGCGGGTTGAATTTTAGGGACAATCCTAACGTGTAGTAATATTGTACTTGTACTTACCAAATCAATTCGCACTTCCCTCAACCAAAAAGAAAACGAAAAAAATAAAACTATTCACACCACACAAAGAGAGAGTCTTGCCCTGTTTTACTATACAAATGCTATTCAAAGCTACTCCCTCCTTCCATCCATATAGGGCCTAATGCGTTTTTTGATGCTAACTTTGACCAAATATTAGAGCAATGATATATGATATGCAACTTACACAAAGCACACCGTTAAATTCGTCTTTGAAAGGTTCTTTCAATGACATAATTTTCACATTGTGCATGTCATGTACTATTAATCTTGTCAATAGTCAAAGGTGGTCTTAAAAATCTCATTACGCCCTATATAGATGGAAGGAGGGAGTCTGAATCCATGTTATGCCCGATTAAATTTTTTCGCTTGCTGTATAATGCATGTAACCTACTCATACCAACATTTTAGTGCATTCCAAATGTCTATACTACCGCTGCAATTCGAACTAAATTTGAATTTGTTTCTCTATTTCAATAAGAATCTACAATCATGATTGTTGCCAACTTCAACCATCATAGTTTCCTTGCTATCCGCCAGATATAAATCGGATGGCCTATAATGCAGGATGGCAGGCACACCATCATCAACAACTACATTTTTTATAAGAGTAGAGATAAAATATATTAAATGTAGTACAACATGTTCATAACCACACCATGTGTATCACCGTTATATATATTCACACATGCGTCGGTTTGAAACACTATGATAAATTCTTCAAATATCTGAATTTGCTTTTTATAATGAAGTATATATGATCTCTATTCGTCTTTTACACCCACATAACCCTCTTATCTTTGTAGCTAGCGCTAAATTTCTCTTGTGCATGCACACGCCCGCATCCCTCTCACCCTCCCTCGGCATTCTCTAGCTCCATCGCGCAAATTCGTCTTTTCACTTTAGGTCATTCACCCACGGTGTGTGTAGGCCCCCCAGCTCCTTCTTTACGGCACACATCGATCGATATGCCTCTCTAGCCAGGTGTGCCTAGCACAAACACAAGCTTCCCCTCTTCTCTTGTCACCGTCCATGCCTCACTCCCACCACTCTTTTCATCGTTCTCGTACTCGCACACTCCTCCCCCTCTATATAGTATGCCTCTCGTACCACCTCCTACATGCATCCCTCTCTCTCTATCCTTCTCCTCGTGCCTCATTTGCTTCTAACACACACATGCATGTATACCGATCAATCTCCCAACATATACGTAGATCGAATTTAACTACCCCCCATCGATCGACGTACCTCACAAGTTATGTCTCTCCTTTCTCTAACAAAGGGCGATTGATCTTCCTATGTAGTTACTTATGCTTACCACAGCCACATCGTCCCCCCTCATCATTCGTGCATGCCTCTTGACCCGTCTCTCACACGCACATGCACAGACAATAAGCAGCCATCTCCTCTCTTATTGATATTGCGGGTGTGACCTCCGTTTGTCTAGCAAGCCTATCCCGCCATTTGTTAGAAGCAACTCCACTACCACCCCCTCCAACACTCTAGCTCTGTCTCTCTCCCAACCTTATTCCTCTCCTGCACATATGCATGGATGTCGATCGATCTCCCTTAATACATGAGGCAGATCAATCTCCTTAATACATGAGGTAGGCCTCTCTCCTCCACACATATACCAGCCATTGTACCTCTATAGTTAATTGGGCCTCCCTCTTCCCCCACCGCACACTGATACTCGAGCGCTGCAGGTAGGTATCCATGCCACAGAGACAAACTGCACATGTCCCATCTCACGTTCCAGTAGGCCAGCCACTCTATATCTTTGACGTGGGCACACACAAATTCGATGGCACTCTTTATCGATCGCGCGCGCACACACACACACATCATCCCTCTCTTCGATTCTATGGACACCTCAAGATGCATTTGTATGAGTAGTTTATCTTGTGAGAGAAAAGGTTGAATGAGGGAAGGCCTTATTTGCGAACGTGGAGAGACGTGTGGGTATATTTTTGCAAAATTGCCATAGTTTCTTTGTCTTTTTAGAGATTTCAACAAGTGACTATGACCGGACCTTACCAACATACTCAAAAAAGTAGTCCATAATTTTGTTGTTACCCTCTTTTCTTGGCGGTGCAGTGCCATCTGGATACCTCATAAATAAATAAAGTACTACATGATACTAATATATGATACATGGCGCAGGAGTACTAAGTATTATTAATACAGTTTTGCTAGAACTCATCTAGATGAGATATAATTTGGTCTCATTCATCTTTTATAGCCATTGGATGTGATGCTATATAAGATGCGTGTGTGCTGACATGGGTTGTATTTGTTCTTGTGCAACGAACTGACCACTGCATGTCATGTTTGATAGTCTCAAGTCATTAAAAGCATACAAGCCCCACATCTCTTCTTGGTTGATTCCTCTATTTATGTCAAAAAATAAGAAACAACGTGAGAGTTAATGCACCATGCTATGTGTTTACTATTTGGTTTTCGGAAGATGACTTAATACTCACCTAGACGGAGGGAGTATTCGATTTGACAGCGGGCGGCGCAGTTCCCGATACAGCTTTAATGCAGACGAGGGAGGGAGTAGCGGTTCCCGATATGTTGAATGGCCAATGCATCCTCCTTCAATTAATGCATGAGGGAAGTAATGGGAGGAGGTCCGGGAGAAGAGGTTGCACGATGTGAATGCAACGGAGTTTGCCCTCATTGCCCTCATATAAAGGCGCCCCTCCATTCCAATGCATCTACCACATCGTACGCACCTAAGCATTTGCCTAAGCACCTACACTAAGTGCAAAAGAGCTCACTCCAGACCCATGGCGGCGATGTGCGTGAGCGGCCAGCGGCTGCACCAGATGGTCCACGACACTGGCCTACGGCATGGCGCCGAGGATCGTCTCTAGACAGTGTTGGAGACCGGCTAGTGGATGGCTGCTGTCGATGCCAACTACGACTCTCAGTTGGACCAGATGGTCGTTGCCACTAGCAACAAGTTCACCGTCCTCAAGAAGCTCGCGAACAACATCGCCGTACTCCTCCAGCCCGCGCGCCCGGGCTCCTCATTGCCTGCCACCCTAATCGGCCTCCATGGCCGGAACCTCTTTCAAGCACTGGTGGCCCTGCGACTGCCCGCCGACGCCATGAAGAATGTCCGCCTGGAGGTCGCGCTCGCCATGAGGCGCCTCGCCCTGCAAGAATTCGTCGACCTACACATCCACGTGTACGAGGAAATCGTGTACATAGGTATCTACAAGGCCAATGAGGACGCTACGACGTTGGCCTTCCTCAACCGGCTGGAAGCGTTGGATGCCTTTGCTGAGAAGCACCTCGACCTCGCCACAAAAGCCGCCGCTCCTTAGCCGCCGGTCGGTGGCCCGACGCACTAAGTTGAGGAGGAGGAGGTCGTACGTTCGTGGATCCATCTTTCTTCTTGCCTTCTGTAACCACCACTGCGATCGCATCATCGTGGCCTTAATTCTTATTGTGTTGTTGCATTCTCGTTCCAGTCAATACCGACATGTGCGATCCCTTTGCTTAATTATATGCATCACTGTAACTAGTACTCCATCCGTCAATTTATAAGTTGTGCTTACCTTTTCCATCAACTTCGTGCAACGCGCGGGCATCTTGCTACAAACACTAGAATATGTCTATATAATCCGTATGTGATAGTCCATTTGAAATCTCAAAAAAGACAAATATTTAGGTACGGAGGGAGTAATATATTAGGAGTATATCAAAACAATAGTGATTTCTTTCAAGTTTGTGAACAAATACTACTATTCTACTACTTTGGATCCGTCGCAACGCACGGGCACATTGCTGGTAAAAGGAAAAGGCCTGTCGCGTTCGCGTTGCACCCCCACACGCCCGGGAATCGGGAGTACAACACGGCCCGTCCGGCACGACACATAGCTTAGGGAAGGCGTGTTGCCTAGCATTTTCACTTTCATGTGGGACCGTCGTTGAGCAAACCGACACCCCGCCCGCCGCCGTGTTGGAAAATATAAATGAGTGGAAGATCTAGCTATAGCACGGAAGCCAAGAAATTTGGTGTCGGACGGGGCTCGTTGATAGAGTAGGAGCATTCCGTACTAGTACTACTCCTACTAGTACCAAGTTTGTACTCCTAATACTATATTACTAGTACTACCACTATACAACCAGTAGGTACGTGCACGGCACAACATCGTAGGAACAAAAAACGGGAAGATCTTGTTTTGGGTGATTTATCTTTTTTCAATCAACGTAGTATTAATAATATGATGTGGGGGGCACCCATGAAGCTTATGTGGCTTAGTTGCATGGCTACGGAAGGTTAGAGAAAAATAAATAGATAATGTGTTTAGAGTGAACTCCACTAAATAGATATACTTTGGATACATTGCAACGGACCGGCACATCTATATCTATACCCCCTATATAGTGCGTGAATAACTTTGAAAGTTGGTCGTTGGATGAAGCCAATCCGACGGTACAAAGATGGCAAATCCGAGCACTACTGGCCGTTGGGTATCATCCACCAGATTCTGCCACATGTATAATCTAGAAGACTCCATGGTTGAACTTAATTCATGACTAACTTTGCCACAACTAAGCTTAGGCAAAGTTATTAGTTCTTCAAAATGAGAGCCACAAGTTGGCAAGCCTAAGGGAATCTTGCCACATTTTTGTGTGTATGTCATGTGGGGCCTTAGTGTGGCTTGCCTAAGGTGTGGCTTGAACCAAACACTCACCTAAGTTAATCAAACTTGCCTAACCTTACATTCCACCAGATTTTGCCACATGTTAGAATCCAGAAAGCTCCACATGTAGAAGCATAATGCACAAACCACCAGAATCTCATGCGTGCAATGCACGTGTACCTTACTAGTACTAGTTGGTAGTAGTAAGAAACAAATTCTAGTTTTGGCACGAGCTCGTACTGCGGGAGCACCACAAGGCCTGCCGCAAGAGTTACATTTCCCTCTCGGGGCCCACGGGACCGAACTTCAGTGGCTTAGTGCCCGGCCTATGAGTCAATGACATGCGGACCTTAAATGCGGCTGGCCCACATGTCATTATCATGGTGGTGGCGTGGTTCGCGACTCACTTGTTCGAGATGAACTGGCCGGTGGTGGCGTGGCCGTGGCGAGGGTGCCACAGCTGGGCGTAGGGGCGTTACGAGGCGTAGATGGCCACATCGGCGGGTACTACCTATAGTACATAAGTACTCCAGTTGAGGATTGATGCCCGGGACGAAATGTGTCACAGCCGCTGGATGAAAATTCGATGGTGCGGGAGTACGGATTGGAGCACAGCAGTGGAGCAGGCAAACCGCGTCCAGTCGGGTGTGTCTGTGGTAGAAAGTTGATGGTCGCCGCAGTTCAGCTGGCCCGCATGTCATGCACACAAAGGCAGAGGAGCGGTGGGGCCAAGAGGGATGAGGGGAACGTCGGGGGATGAGGATCCCTTGACGCGAACAATCCTACCATTCTGTCACTGACATGTGGGACCCATAAGCATGGGTCCCACCTGTCAGCGAAGGAAAGGCAGGGCAAGGCAGTGATAGGATTAGATGGCTAGTCTAACTGAAGTAGTAGATGATTATTTAAAGAGGTTTGGAGAATTAGGATTAGATGGCTAGTCTAACTGAAGTAGTAGATGATTATTTAAAGAGGTTAAAACAATGTGAACACAGTGGGGTTTGGATGCTAATGAACACGAAGGGGAGGTGAAGAAGCCAAGGAGAATCGATTCCTGATGGAGAAGTAAATGGGAGAAGTGGCGTGCAGGCAGTTGATTAGACGGCTAGGTAGACTAAACGAAAAGGCTATGCGGGTAGACTGATGAGTCGTACCTGTTCGTGTACGTGCCCATCCTTCCTAATAGGTGGGACCTCTGCAAACAGATAAAAAATGTGTCTTAGTTTTTTTTAGTGCGTGAGTGGGAGACACAACATTCTCTGGTTAAGGAATACTCCCTCCATTTAGGCGAGTATAAGTCACCTTATGAAAATCAGGTTTTCCCAAAACCTTTAGGCGTGGAGCATTAACTTCCTGCTCGATCCCCTCCCAGCCTCGTTAGCCAGCGTTCTCTTCCTCTGCTGCCGCATTCTACCTTTCCATTTTTCCTCTTCTCAAGTGTGGAACGATCTGCATGTCGTCCTTGATGCACCAGAACGACCACTTCATGCATCGCGGCAGGGCGTTGATTGGGCATGCACAATAATTTGGTTCTGCTCGCAAAATGGATGATACCTGAACGATGAAGTGAACAGGCATTCTAGCATGGGAGACCTATTTCCGCTATACAATACTGGAGTACTCATGTTCCTACTACTACTACTACTACTAGTATTAGTAGTAGTAGTAGTAGTAGTAGTAGTAGTAGTAGTAGTAGTAGTACAACTATGGTACACTTGATGGTCAAAATACTATTCATCCGGTCCTCACAGTGAAGTGACAACACCCTGCGCCTGACACTAGTCCAGGCAGCATGTTCGGGTTACCAAAGTCAGCCTCACCCTGTGCACTGTGCAGTCTGTCACCGCCGATGTACGTCACATTGGCGCCTCGCCTCGTCTCCCTCTCCGCTCCCATAGCACCACTCCATCTCCATCTCCTTCTCCGTCTCCGTCTCCGTCTCCATCTCACTGTGCCCCCGTGTACCGTCAGCTCACTCGCCTCCCCCAGTACCACTATTCCCTCGCTAGCCGCTCCAGCACCGACATCCTTCTCCCCTGTAAATCAAGCCCCCTTCCAAACTCCACCATGGCCAAACGCGAACCGTGCAGCATCCATATGAGCCGCGATTGGAGCAATCTCCCCAGTGACTTCCTCGACCTATGTTGTTCGTGTATGGATATGTTGAGCGCCCTACGGCTGGCTGCATGCTCGAGGGACATGCACACGGACATCGTCGAAGCGAGGCCTAAGCTTTTCAAGACACCCTTCTTGCTGCTATCTGGTCTTGCGACATTGGCTCACCATGATACGGAGGTGTGCATGATGCCCCTCGACTTTAATCCGATCTCCATTAGCCGAAACTTCTTCACAGGTATGTAGTGGGTCGCCGTACATCATTTCCCTTGACATCGATCCGATCACCATCTCCCGAAACTTCTTGGCAGGTATGTACTGGGTCGGCATGAACTCCCACTGGACGCCTGCCTTCAGAGAAGACGGTAAAAAGTTGGTGCTCGTGAACTTCCAGACCTCCCATGAGATTATCCTTCCTCCATTGGATTATATAGAGTATTACCATCGCGGTCCAAGTCATCTAGATTACTACGTCAGTTGGACGGACCTTGTTTTGCAGAAGATTGTAGAAACATGCACCACACTGTTGGTTTCATCTAACCATACATTAGGGAAGTAAATGTGCATATCGAGAACTCTATATTTGGAAGTAGTGGAATCCTGCAATGCTTACCATGTGTACATACCTATATTCGCCCTTCAGCAATCAATGGCTAGAATAATATCCTCACAAAAATTTTGCCCACAGAACACGAGTATATAACAATGCATGGTCTGTTAGTTACCTTGAAGAATTTGTTTGTGAGGACAGAACATGATTACATAACATGCATGACATGGTAGTTTCCTGTGAAGAATCGATTGCGAGATAACATGAGTATAACCATGCATGGCACTTCTATATTTTCGAACCCAGTATACATTTCCCTGAATTTTCCTCCCAGTTCCAACAGGGACATATCAATGATGTTTCTTGCATTATCCTACTCATACTCTGAACATTGTTGATCTTAAATTAACAATGCATGTCCTTGTTGATATGATGTAGTGTCCCTACAGTTACTGCCCTTTGTAATCACACCACCTTTGCCAAAAACAGGGAAGCACAACTGGTTCCTCGCTCGATCAGATGACAGCAAAATACTGATGATCATTCGGACACATAAGCCGGAAAAGTTATATTGCAAAAACCCCACTGTATACAAGCACCGCGTAATATGTGAGTATCCAGACAATGGTTGTTACGTCTATGAGCAGGATACCAGCTTGTTGGGGCCTTTAGGATTTTTTTAGTTGGAGGTGGGTAAACAGCCTTGGTTCACACTCCCTGTTTCTCGGACTCAATTATCCGATTAACCAGGAGATTACCGTTGGCAAGGACCTTGATGGTAGAGAGGCTCTGTTTGCTATGGAAAACGGTGTCTACATGGCGAGCCCTAGGAGTTCGGGAGCAAACTCCCTTGATTGTCAACGATACAGCCTGCAGCCAAAAGAAGGTGAGAATGACAAAGGCATCCGGATTAACTTTGATCCTTGGATGTCTCAATTACGACAAGCAGTAATGTGGTTCAAGCCTTCAGGTTGATAGGTAATTGGGTTGTTGCATCGAAAGGGTGGAGTACTGGTGTCTCCGGATTACTGGTCCCTGAAGTGGGGCTGCAAATTATGATGGTGTTGGATCATCTCTTCGAATGACTTTGTTGTCTTTGCTGCTGGTTCTGGATGGGTAGTTCTTTCTTTTGTTATGCATATTCCTTGTCATTTGGTCATCTTCGTCTATGTCACTCTTACTATGTAATAGTTGCTTCTGTTTAGAATGTCATTCTCGTTTGGTTCACGAGAGTCTGAGCGCTGCAGATGGGTGCATTTTGGTGGTGTAGCAAGACTTCTTATGAACTATCATGTCTTGCTGTTTATGTCAGTAGTAGTCACTAGTCAGTGTTCGAATGTTGTACATATCATTGTTTCGAACTGTTTATTGTCTCGAACTACTGGTGGGCTAAATGAGGGCATCACCATTCTCTAGTGTTCAGAGTATATCTCCTTTTTTCAAGTTATATAATTTGAGCTCTGTGTCTTTTCGATGATGTACACTTGTTTGGGCCAGTGAGGTGTCGTTGAATATGGGCCGAGTAGTAACGCAATGCCAAACAGGTCAATTATGACTCTCAGGCCGGGCTCTCAAAAGATCCTAAAAAAAGGCCGGGCTCTCCAAAAAAGAAAGAATAAGGACTCTTAGGTCGACATGTGGGCGCCACCGGTGTTTTCGTGCGCTTGCGTGCCAAGAGCATATTGGCGCATGCTCGAAATTCATGCTACCTTTTCATCCCCAGTCTCCCGCCCCTCCACCACCTCTGGAATCTGGATTCATACTCCAGTTCCCCCAAATCCCCCTCCTGTCCTCCTTGTACTCAAGCTCACTATCATGTCACTGGTCAACGCGGATCTCCGAGCCGGAGATCCTGAGGTCCGTCGTGCCTTTGGTTGTTGCGTGCTGTCGCTCAACAGTGGCATGGCGGCGCTTGACGACCAGTTTGCCGGCAAAGTGCTGATGGTAACCATCAACGGCAACCGGCCTCCTATCTTGCCAGACGACCTTGTCAAAGCTCTTGGCATTGTGCACGGCATCCAAATAAGTGACTTGCTCGTCGAAGTCTGTCCGCCACCGGCTGATTTCTTCGTCAGGTTCCGGACAACTTTCGACTGTAGTGGTGTGTTCGAATCTTCCCGGCATTTGTTCTGCGATGGCGCACTGGTGAGCTTTGATCGGTGGCACCCAGGATGGGGCTCGGTGCCCTCTAAGCTTGAGTTTTTAACAAAGCTTACCTTCCACGGCATGCCTCGACGTGCTTGGAACAGCGAGTCCATGAACGAGCTTATCAACGACCTTGGAGGTGAGCTCATAAGTATGTTTGTTCCTCCAGATAGCTGGGCTCTGACGGTTATGGCATGGATGAAGAAGCCGTCCACCATACCAAAGGTGATTGGTGTTGAGATACCGGTGCAGGAACCGGGGTTGTACTATTCGTCGCCACCAAGGCCGCCGCGGACCACGTTAGAGATGTACCTATATCGAGTGTTCGGGCATGTCGAAGAAGTGGTCAATCCATCAATCGAAGTCCTGCCGGCGCCGCTGGTGCCAGGGTCCGTTGACGACGTCCATTACAGGAGTCAACGCCAGACTTTCCCCGTGTTGCTTGGAACGATGGATGGCACAGGGCCTACTCCATCGCGCGGCGGAGGCCACTGCTTCTTTGGGAGAAGAGGCAGGGCTGGCTGCCCGGATGTGCTCTAATTTGAGGTAACAACTTAATCTTGTCAGATACTAGTTAAATCTGAGCTATGGGTGTGAAGCACTGATATGCCAGTACATTTGATTGTGACATGTTCTAATTTTGTACCTGAACTTTTTTTAGAAAGGGTTGTACGTCAACTTAATGTGCTAGCAGAACTTATTGTGTTGTCTATATGTTTTCTTTGCACAACATTCAAGATATTTCCCCGTCATTGATAAAGACGATGAATCGTTATGTACGACTTTGTTGGTTTCAACATAGCCCTTTGAAGGAAATATGCCCTAGAGGCAATAATAAAGTTATTATTTATTTCCTTATAATCATGATAAATGTTTATTATTCATGCTAGAATTGTATTAACCGGAAACATAATACATGTGTGAATACATAGACAAACAGAGTGTCACTAGTATGCCTCTACTTGACTAGCTCGTTAATCAAAGATGGTTATGTTTCCTAACCATGGACAAAGAGTTTTTATTTGATTAACGAGGTCACATCATTAGTTGAATGATCTGATTGACATGACCCATTCCATTAGCTGAGCACCCGATCGTTTAGTATGTTGCTATAGCTTTCTTCATGACTTGTACATGTTCCTATGACTATGAGATTATGCAACTCCCGTTTACCGGAGGAACACTTTGGGTGCTACCAAATGTCACAACGTAACTGGGTGATTATAAAGGAGCATTACAGGTGTCTCCAAAGGTAGATGTTGGGTTGGCGTATTTCAAGATTAGGATTTGTCACTCCGATTGTCGGAGAGGTATCTCTGGGCCCTCTCGGTAGTACACATCACATAAGCCTTGCAAGCATTACAACTAATATGATTAGTTGTGAGATGATGTATTACGGAACGAGTAAAGAGACTTGCCAGTAATGAGATTGAACTAGGTATTGGATACCGACGATCGAATCTCGGGCAAGTAACATACCGATGACAAAGGGAACAACGTATGTTGTTATGCGGTCTGACCGATAAAGATCTTCGTAGAATATGTAGGAGCCAATATGGGCATCCAGGTCCCGCTATTGGTTATTGACCGGAGACATGTCTCGGTCATGTCTACATTGTTCTCGAACCCGTAGGGTCCGCACGCTTAAGGTTACGATGACAGTTACATTATGAGTTTATGCATTTTGATGTACCGAAGGTTGTTCGGAGTCCCGGATGTGATCACGGACATGACGAGGAGTCTCGAAATGGTTGAGACGTAAAGATTGATATATTGGAAGCCTATGTTTGGACATCGGAAGTGTTCCGGGTGAAATCGGGATTTTACCGGGTTACCGGGAGGTTACCGGAACCCCCCGGGAGCCATATGGGCCTTCATGGGCCTTAGTGGAAAGGAGAAAGGGGCAGCCCAAGGGGGCTGCGCACCTCCCCCCTCCCCTAGTCCTATTAGGACTAGGAGAGGTGGCCGGCCACCCCTCTCCCTCTTTCCCCCTTGGGAATCCTAGTTGGAATAGGATTGGGGGGGGGGAGTCCTACTCCCGGAAGGAGTAGGACTCCTCCTGCGCCCTCTCCCTGGCCGGCGCCCCCCCTCCCCCTTGGCTCCTTTATATACTGAGGCAGAGGCACCCCAGAAATACACAAGTTGATCCACGTGATCTATTCCTTAGCCGTGTGCGGTGCCCCCTGCCACCATATTCCTCGATAATACTGTAGTGGAGTTTAGGCGAAACCCTGCTGCTGTAGTTCATCAAGATCGTCACCACGCCGTCGTGCTGACGGAACTCTTCCCCGACACTTTGCTGGATCGGAGTCCAGGGATCGTCATCGAGGTGAACGTGTGCTCGAACTCGGAGGTGCCGTAGTTTCGGTGCTTGATCGGTTGGATCGTGAAGACGTACGACTACTTCCTCTACGTCATGTCATCGCTTCCGCAGTCGGTCTGCGTTGGGTACGTAGACAACACTCTCCCCCTCGTTGCTATGCATCACATGATCTTGCGTGTGCGTAGGAAATTTTTTTGAAATTACTACGAAACCCAACAGTGGCATCCGAGCCTAGGTTATTTATGTTGATGGTATATGCACGAGTAGAACACAAGTGAGTTGTGGACGATACAAGTCATACTGCCTACCAGCATGTCATACTTTGGTTCGGCGGTATTGTTGGACGAGACGACCCGGACCAACCTTACGCGTACGCTTACGCGAGACCGGTTCCCTCGACATGCTTTGCACATAGATGGCTTGCGGGCGACTGTCGCTCCAACTTTAGTTGAACCAAGTATGGCTACGCCCGGTCCTTGCGAAGGTTAAAACGGAGTCTATTTGACAAACTATCGTTGTGGTTTTGATGCGTAGGTGAGATTGGTTCTTACTTAAGCCCGTAGCAGCCACGTAAAACTTGCAACAACAAAGTAGAGGACGTCTAACTTGTTTTTGCAGGGCATGTTGTGATGTGATATGGTCAAGGCATGATGCTGAATTTTATTGTATGAGATGATCATGTTTTGTAACCGAGTTATCGGCAACTGGCAGGAGCCATATGGTTGTCGCTTTATTGTATGCAATGCAATCGCGATGTAATGCTTTACTTTATTACTAAACGGTAGTGATAGTCGTGGAAGCATAAGATTGGCGAGACGACAATGATGCTACGATGGAGATCAAGGTGTCGCGCCGGTGACGATGGTGATCATGACGGTGCTTCGGAGATGGAGATCACAAGCACAAGATGATGATGGCCATATCATATCACTTATATTGATTGCATGTGATGTTTATCTTTTTATGCATCTTATCTTGCTTTGATTGACGGTAGCATTATAAGATGATCTCTCACTAAATTATCAAGAAGTGTTCTCCCTGAGTATGCACCGTTGCCAAAGTTCGTCGTGCCCAGACACCACGTGATGATCGGGTGTGATAAGCTCTACGTCCATCTACAACGGGTGCAAGCCAGTTTTGCACACGCAGAATACTCAGGTTAAACTTGACGAGCCTAGCATATACAGATATGGCCTCGGAACACGGAGACCGAAAGGTCGAGCGTGAATCATATAGTAGATATGATCAACATAAACGATGTTCACCATTGAAAGCTACTCCATCTCACGTGATGATCGGTTATGGTTTAGTTGATTTGGATCACGTAATCACTTACAAGATTAGAGGGATGTCTATCTAAGTGGGAGTTCTCAAGTAATATGATTAATTGAACTTAAATTTATCATGAACTTAGTACCTAATAGTATCTTGCTTGTTTATGTTGATTGTAGATAGATGGCTCGTGCTGTTGTTCCGTTGAATTTTAATGCGTTCCTTGAGAAAGCAAAGTTGAAAGATGATGGTAGCAATTACACGGACTGGGTCCGTAACTTGAGGATTATCCTCATTGTTGCACAGAAGAATTACGTCCTGGAAGCACCGTTGGGTGCCAGGCCTGCTGCTGAAGCAACACCAGATGTTATGAACATCTGGCAGAGCAAAGCTGATGACTACTCGATAGTTCAGTGTGCCATGCTTTACGGCTTAGAATCGGGACTTCAACGACGTTTTGAACGTCATGGAGCATATGAGATGTTCCAGGAGTTGAAGTTAATATTTCAAGCAAATGCCCGAATTGAGAGATATGAAGTCTCCAATAAGTTCTATAGCTGCAAGATGGAGGAGAACAGTTCTGTTAGTGAGCATATACTCAAAATGTCTGGGTATAATAATCACTTGATTCAATTGGGAGTTAATCTTCCGGATGATTGCGTCATTGACAGAATTCTCCAATCACTGCCACCAAGCTACAAGAGCTTCGTGATGAACTATAATATGCAAGGGATGAACAAGACTATTCCCGAGCTCTTCGCAATGCTGAAAGCTGCGGAGGTAGAAATCAAAAAGGAGCATCAAGTGTTGATGGTTAACAAAACCACTAGTTTCAAGAAAAAGGGCAAAGGGAAGAAGAAGGGGAACTTCAAGAAGAACGGCAAGCAAGTTGCTGCTCAGGAGAAGAAACCCAAGTCTGGACCTAAGCCTGAAATTGAGTGCTTCTACTACAAGCAGACTGGTCACTGGAAGCGGAACTGCCCCAAGTATTTGGCGGATAAGAAGGATGGCAAGGTGAACAAAGGTATATGTGATATACATGTTATTGATGTGTACCTTACTAGAGCTCGCAGTAGCACCTGGGTATTTGATACTGGTTCTGTTGCTAATATTTGCAACTCGAAACAGGGACTACGGAATAAGCGGGCACTGGCAAAAGACGAGGTGACGATGCGCGTGGGAAACGGTTCCAAAGTCGATGTGATCGCGGTCGGCACGCTACCTCTACATCTACCTTCGGGATTAATATTAGACCTAAATAATTGTTATTTGGTGCCAGCGTTGAGCATGAACATTATATCTGGATCTTGTTTAATGCGAGACGGTTATTCATTTAAATCAGAGAATAATGGTTGTTCTATTTATATGAGTAATATCTTTTATGGTCATGCACCCTTGAAGAGTGGTCTCTTCTTATTGAATCTCGATAGTAGTAATACACATATTCATAATGTTGAAGCCAAAAGATGCAGAGTTGATAATGAAAGTGCAACTTATTTGTGGCACTGTCGTTTAGGTCATATCGGTATAAAGCGCATGAAGAAACTCCATACTGATGGACTTTTGGAACCACTTGATTATGAATCACTTGGTACTTGCGAACCATGCCTCATGGGCAAGATGACTAAAACACCGTTCTCCGGTACTATGGAGAGAGCAACAGATTTGTTGGAAATCATACATACCGATGTATGTGGTCCGATGAATATTGAGGCTCGTGGCGGATATCGTTATTTTCTCACCTTCACAGATGATTTAAGCAGATATGGGTGTATCTACTTAATGAAACATAAGTCTAAAACATTTGAAAAGTTCAAAGAATTTCAGAGTGAAGTTGAAAATCATCGTAACAAGAAAATAAAGTTTCTACGATCTGATCGTGGAGGAGAATATTTGAGTTACGAGTTTGGTGTACATTTGAAAAATTGTGGAATAGTTTCGCAACTCACGCCACCTGGAACACCACAGCGTAATGGTGTGTCCGAACGTCGTAATCGTACTTTACTAGATATGGTGCGACCTATGATGTCTCTTACTGATTTACCGCTATCGTTTTGGGGTTATGCTCTAGAGACGGCCGCATTCATGTTAAATAGGGCACCATCAAAATCCGTTGAGACGACGCCTTATGAACTGTGGTTTGGCAAGAAACCAAAGTTGTCGTTTCTTAAAGTTTGGGGCTGCGATGCTTATGTGAAAAAGCTTCAACCTGATAAGCTCGAACCCAAATCGGAGAAATGTGTCTTCATAGGATACCCAAAGGAAACTGTTGGGTACACCTTCTATCACAGATCCGAAGGCAAGACATTCGTTGCCAAGAATGGATCCTTTCTAGAGAAGGAGTTTCTCTCGAAAGAAGTGAGTGGGAGGAAAGTAGAACTTGATGAGGTAACTGTACCTGCTCCCTTACTGGAAAGTAGTACATCACAGAAAACTGTTTCAGTGACACCTACACCAGTTAGTGAGGAAGCCAATGATAATGATCATGAAACTTCAAATCAAAATATTGCTGAACCTCGTAGATCAACCAGAGTAAGATCCGCACCAGAGTGGTACGGTAATCCTGTTCTGCAAGTCATGCTACTAGATCATGATGAACCTACGAACTATGAAGAAGCGATGGTGAGCCCAAATTCCGCAAAGTGGCTTGAAGCCATGAAATCTGAGATGGGATCCATGTATGAGAACAAAGTATGGACTTTGGTTGACTTGCCCAATGATCGGCAAGCAATTGAAAATAAATGGATCTTTAAGAAGAAGACTGACACTGAT
The DNA here is from genome assembly GCF_002162155.2 of Triticum dicoccoides. NCBI lineage: Eukaryota > Viridiplantae > Streptophyta > Magnoliopsida > Poales > Poaceae > Triticum > Triticum dicoccoides. Next base: position 277,460,379 of record NC_041390.1, read on the forward strand.
GGTAATGTTACTGTCTACAAAGCTCGATTTGTCGCAAAAGGTTTTCGGCAAGTTCAAGGGATTGACTACGATGAGACCTTCTCACCCGTAGCGATGCTTAAGTCCGTCCGAATCATGTTAGCGATTGCCGCATTTTATGATTATGAAATTTGGCAGATGGATGTCAAAACTGCATTCCTGAATGGATTTCTGGAAGAAGAGTTGTATATGATGCAACCGGAAGGTTTTGTTGATCCAAAGGGAACTAACAAAGTGTGCAAGCTCCAGCGATCCATTTATGGACTGGTGCAAGCCTCTCGGAGTTGGAATAAACGTTTTGATAGTGTGATCAAAGCATTTGGTTTTATACAGACTTTTGGAGAAGCCTGTATTTACAAGAAAGTGTGTGGGAGCTCTGTAGCATTTCTGATATTATATGTGGATGACATATTGCTGATTGGAAATGATATAGAATTTCTGGATAGCATAAAGGGATACTTGAATAAAAGTTTTTCAATGAAAGACCTCGGTGAAGCTGCTTACATATTAGGCATTAAGACCTATAGAGATAGATCAAGACGCTTAATTGGACTTTCACAAAGCACATACCCTGACAAAATTTTGAAGAAGTTCAAAATGGATCAAGCAAAGAAAGGGTTCTTGCCTGTGTTACAAGGTGTAAAGTTGAGTAAGACTCAATGCCCGACCACTGCAGAAGGTAGAGAGAATATGAAAGATGTTCCCTATGCATCAGCCATAGGATCTATCATGTATGCAATGCTGTGTACCAGACCTGATGTGTGCCTTGCTATAAGTTTAGCAGGGAGGTACCAAAGTAATCCAGGAGTGGATCACTGGACAGCGGTCAAGAACATCCTGAAATACCTGAAAAGGACTAAGGATATGTTTCTCGTATATGGAGGTGACAAAGAGCTCACCGTAAAAGGTTACGTTGATGCAAGCTTTGACACTGATCCGGACGATTCTAAATCGCAAACCGGATACGTGTTTACATTAAACGGTGGAGCTGTCAGTTGGTGCAGTTCTAAACAAAGCGTCGTAGCGGGATCTACATGTGAAGCGGAGTACATAGCTGCTTCGGAAGCAGCGAACGAAGGAGTCTGGATGAAGGAGTTCAGATCCGATCTAGGTGTCATACCTAATGCATTGGGTCCAATGAAAATCTTTTGTGACAATACTGGTGCAATTGCCTTGGCAAAGGAATCCAGATTTCACAAAAGGACCAAACACATCAAGAGACGCTTCAACTCCATCCGGGATCTAGTCCAGGTGGGAGACATAGAGATTTGCAAGATACATACGGATCTGAATGTTGCAGACCCGTTGACTAAGCCTCTTCCACGAGCAAAACGTGATCAGCACCAAGGCTCAATGGGTGTTAGAATCATCACAGTGTAATCTAGATTATTGACTCTAGTGCAAGTGGGAGACTGAAGGAAATATGCCCTAGAGGCAATAATAAAGTTATTATTTATTTCCTTATAATCATGATAAATGTTTATTATTCATGCTAGAATTGTATTAACCGGAAACATAATACATGTGTGTGAATACATAGACAAACAGAGTGTCACTAGTATGCCTCTACTTGACTAGCTCGTTAATCAAAGATGGTTATGTTTCCTAACCATGGACAAAGAGTTGTTATTTGATTAACGAGGTCACATCATTAGTTGAATGATCTGATTGACATGACCCATTCCATTAGCTGAGCACCCGATCGTTTAGTATGTTGCTATAGCTTTCTTCATGACTTATACATGTTCCTATGACTATGAGATTATGCAACTCCCGTTTACCGGAGGAACACTTTGGGTGCTACCAAACGTCACAACGTAACTGGGTGATTATAAAGGAGCATTACAGGTGTCTCCAAAGGTAGATGTTGGGTTGGCGTATTTCGAGATTAGGATTTGTCACTCCGATTGTCGGAGAGGTATCTCTGGGCCCTCTCGGTAATACACATCACATAAGCCTTGCAAGCATTACAACTAATATGATTAGTTGTGAGATGATGTATTACGGAACGAGTAAAGAGACTTGCCGGTAACGAGATTGAACTAGGTATTGGATACCGACGATCGAATCTCGGGCAAGTAACATACCGATGACAAAGGGAACAACGTATGTTGTTATGCGGTCTGACTGATAAAGATCTTCGTAGAATATGTAGGAGCCAATATGGGCATCCAGGTCCCGCTATTGGTTATTGACCGGAGACATGTCTCGGTCATGTCTACATTGTTCTCGAACCCGTAGGGTCCGCACGCTTAAGGTTACGATGACAGTTACATTATGAGTTTATGCATTTTGATGTACCGAAGGTTGTTCGGAGTTCCGGATGTGATCACGGACATGACGATGAGTCTCGAAATGGTCGATACGTAAAGATTGATATATTGGAAGCCTATGTTTGGACATCGGAAGTGTTCCGGGTGAAATCGGGATTTTACCGGGTTACCGGGAGGTTACCGGAACCCCCCGGGAGCCATATGGGCCTTCATGGGCCTTAGTGGAAAGGAGAAAGGGGCAGCCCAAGGGGGCTGCGCACCTCCCCCCTCCCCTAGTCCTATTAGGACTAGGAGAGGTGGCCAGCCACCCCTCTCCCTCTTTCCCCCTTGGGAATCCTAGTTGGAATAGGATGGGGGGGGGGGGG
>NC_041390.1:277463393-277466976 GCF_002162155.2 Triticum dicoccoides
CCCCCCTCCCCCTTGGCTCCTTTATATACTGAGGCAGAGGCACCCCAGAAACACACAAGTTGATCCACGTGATCTATTCCTTAGCCGTGTGCGGTGCCCCCTGCCACCATATTCCTCGATAATACTGTAGTGGAGTTTAGGCGAAGCCCTGCTGCTGTAGTTCATCAAGATCGTCACCACGCCGTCGTGCTGACGGAACTCTTCCCTGACACTTTTCTGGATCGGAGTCCAGGGATCGTCATCGAGCTGAACGTGTGCTCGAACTCGGAGGTGTCGTAGTTTCGGTGCTTGATCGGTTGGATCGTGAAGACGTACGACTACTTCCTCTACGTCGTGTCATCGCTTCCGCAGTCGATCTGCGTTGGGTACGTAGACAACACTCTCCCCCTCGTTGCTATGCATCACATGATCTTGCGTGTGCGTAGGAATTTTTTTTGAAATTACTATGAAACCCAACACCATTCCTGTAGCGATCCACTGCTTCCATCCTGATTGTGCCGCCTGCGTGAAATTTTTGTATGCAAGTTCAGTGTGCTATGATGTTCTATATGATTGTGTCAACTATATGAGTTTTTACTGAGCATCAGCAATGCATATGGCTGAAAGATGTATTTACAAGCATCGACCGATGGGTCTCTCTCTCTCTCACACACACACACGCACACGCACGCGCACACGCACAAGTGGGACCCGTTGAATTATTTATTTGCTCGTGACAACTTTTAATTAGGTTCCACTGTAATCTAACTTTTTTCTTAAGTTATTAATTGAGCTTAGTGACTTCAAAAAGTTGTACAGAAGCCTTGTTTGGGCCTTTCCGGCGTCGCTGAATGTGGGTTGAGTAACCATGTTAGGTTGTACTATACTACACAGGCCTTTTTTTCAACATCAGCAATGCAACTGGGCCGACAGTTGTACACAATATCCGGGTCAACTTGTTATTCTCCGCCCCGCTGGACTGCAAACTTTCCTAGGAGGTATGCATTAGGCTTAACAAGAAAATGGACTTTAATAAATAATAAATGGGATGTAATTATAATGACTGGACAGTTACTATGCACCAAACACGTAATTAGTTTGAAAAATATATTGTTTTTGGAATTTGAAAATTTTAATTTCATTACTTGTTGCACGCGCAATATTTTGTTCGATTTTAACGTAATACAACTTTATTTTGAAATTATATTTAACCTGACTAGAAATTTCGGATAAAAATATTTCGGATCCCATCAAAATGTGGGAATTTTTTTGAATTCTTTTTTGAGCGGTTGTTTGAAATTATTAATCGTTGTCCTAGCTAGAAGTTGGGCTGTACTTTTAACAAACTGTAAATGGGCTGTAGTAAATTCCATTAGAATTAAAAAAATGGGTTCTACATTCTTACAAATCGCAAATGGGCTATATGTTCTCTGCCAAATCCGAGCTGTGGGCCTACTAAGTTGACGCGTACCAAGGGCTTTGTCAACTTAGTCAATATAAACGATTCTAGCTGCAGTGATCGTACGATGTCCATCCAACGGCCGTAGTGCTTCTTCAACCTCTGGTCTTCTTGCTCCAGCCACCCAAAGCAGCGCCAGTCGTGTCGCATGCTCCTGCCTCCCGTGGCTGGCTGTGATGCCGCGGACACCTCACTGCCCCATACTACTCCCACCGCTGGCCAGGCCATCCCTCTACTCACCCACACCCCCTATTATTCTGCGGCGACGACAGCCTCACACCGCAGCCGAACTAGTGAACCCTCGTACTCCTCTCTGCGCGGGCTTCCACTATTGCGTCTTCCCCGGCTCCGCGTCGTCCCCTTCCTAGGCCTCACCGTCATCCATACCACCGCCCTGGTGCTCTCAGCGCGGCGTGGTCAACGTGGTAAATGACCGACTTCCATCGGAAGAGTACTGTACGTGGAGAGGCTGACAGCAGGGTCCAGGCGGCCGCAAGGAAGTGCCTCCTTATTACGCGCAAAATAATTATTCCTCCACCTGACAGCAGGGACCCACCGGACGGGCCACCTTATTTCGCGAAAAAATGTTTCCCCCCTGACTGCTGGGACCCACCAGACGGGCCAGCGTATTTCGTGAAAAAACGTTCCCCCGCTGTCAGCTCGGACCCACCGGAAGTGCCTCCTTATTACGCACAAAAAAACGAATACTCCCCCTGCTAGCTGGGACCCACCATGGTGGGAGGCTGACTTGTGGGCCTACTAAGTTGACTGGGATGGGGGCCTTTGTCAACTTTAGTCAATATGAACGATTCTAGCTCCAGTGACCGTACGATGTCCATCCAACGGCCGTAGTGCTTCTTCAACCTCTGGTCTTCTTGCTCCAGCCACCCAAAGCAGCGCCGGTCGAGACGCATGCTCCTGCCCCCCGTGGCTAGCTATGCTGTCGCGGAGGCCTCACCGCCCCCTACTATTCCCACCGCTAGCCAGGCCCTGCGGCGACGGTAGCCTCACACCGCAGCCGAACCAGTGAACCTTCGTACTCCTCTCTGTGCGGGCTTCCACTGTCGCGTCTTCCCTGGCTCCCCGTCGTCCCCTTCCTAGGCCTCGCCGTCGTCCACCGCCTTGGTGCTCTTGGCGCGGCGTGGTCAACGTGGTCAAGGAACGACTTCCATCGAACGTGGACTGTACGTGGAGAGGCTGACAGCTAGGTCCATGGCTGCAGCAAGGAAGTGCCTCCTTATTACGCGGAAAATAATGATTCCTCCACCTGACAGCTGGGACCCATCGGACGGGCCACTGTATTTCGCGAAAAAATGTTTCCCCTAACTGCTGGGACCCACCAGCAACATCTTCGCATGCAAGGAAGTGTGTCTGGGCAAAAAAAACGATTTGCCCCCTGACTGCTGGGACCCACTAGCTACATCTTCGCAGGCAAGGAAGTGCCTGAGAGTCGGGACCCACCTGGTCGAAGCGTACGTAGCGTTGTCATTCTGGTCGCGAACATGTACGTACATATATACTGGTGGATGTAGAGGCGCACACTTGTCGTAGTAGAGGCGCGTACGTGTCGTAGTAGAGGTGCGCACGTAGCATGTACACGTACGTACAGTGGCCAGGGTGCAAGAAAGAAAATACGATCACATATGTGTACATACGGGCGGGGTCTCGAACGCCTACTCACGCATACGTACGGCCAGGGCTCGTTTACATGGCTGGGTCAGAACGGAGAAATAGCGTCGTCGTTGTGTTCATGGGGAGGCAACGGAATGCGTCGTGTTCATGGAGAGGTAACGGAATGCGTCGTGTTCATCGGGAGGCAACGGAACGCGTGGGAGCCAACCGGCTGGGTCGAAATGGAATGGGTGGTCGTGTTCATCGGGAGGGCTTGGACGGAACAGGCGATAGAAACGAGGCCTGGCGTACCGCACAACGGAGGAAACGGACCTCCTATGTTCGGAATGGGGTCCTGTTGATCGGGAGGGGTCTGGCGTACCGCAAAACGGAGGAAACGGACCTCCTACGGTCGAAACGGGGGTCCTGTTGATCGGGAGGGGTGTGGCGTACCGCAAAACGGACGAAACGGACCTCCTACGGTCAAAATGGTAGTCCTGTTGATCGGGAGGGGTGTAGCGTACCGCAAAACGG
>NC_041390.1:277467501-277486404 GCF_002162155.2 Triticum dicoccoides
AGTAGCAAAGGAATTGCTCGATCGGGTTCAGTTAACAGCCATCGATCGATCGCTCGGGTTCAGTAACGCGTAGCCTGCAGTGCAATCGCTCGGGTTCAGTTAGAGCCCAATGCCTCGCTCGGGTTTAGTTAGAGCCAACGCCTCGCACACACGCGCGTACGTGTACGAGAGAAACGCGCATCGCTCGACCCATGACCTCCCACCGTAACCGGGAACTCCCCGAAATTTTCCTCCCCCTCGCTTCTACCACGGTTTTTTCCGTCATGGACGGCCCAAAGAATGTCATGCAGCTGCATCTCCGGCCCGCCCAGGACAAAAAGCCCATTTTCTTTCATGATTTTTTGTCATAGAAGTAGGAGCCCACCACATCTATGATGATACCGGGTTTTGTCACAATTATCATCATAGAAGTGTCACATGTATGACAGGAAAAAAATTCGTTCGGCCCAAAATGTCACAGATGTGTCTTTTTTTGTAGTGCTCTCTCTATGTGGTGGTTCACTCCCTCCCTCAAAATAGGTGCACTCAAAGTCACATATGGTGGGGAGTCACTCATCTCACTCAAGTGGGGGTTGTGGCTCTCCTCACATGGGAATTGGGGCAACACAACATATATGGGGCTAGTGGTGAAGCCACTCTCACTCTCAATATGGTGGCACAAGTCACTCAAATCATCACAAAACGTCGCCGTGGTCGAAGGGAAAATCCCATGCTCAACCATCTCATCATCGTCACCGTGGATGAAGGCCGAAGATGGCACATCATCACTCTCCTCCATGACCGAAGGGAAAATCCCATGCTCGATCATCTCGTCACCGTCGCCGTGGATGAATGCTGAAGGTGGCACATCATCACTCTCGCCTCCTAAGATGGAAGCATCACCCTTGCTCATCACCATGTCGCTCGCCTCCAAAGCTTGGTCCTTGAAGGTCTCTGTAGTCGTACTCGTCGCCGCATCATCTTGAAAAAGAGTCAAGGTAGACTCGGCATCATCAATGCCACAAAGAGGGATGGCGGCGAAGTCGAACTTGGGAGCGTCGTCTTGGAGCGTCGGGCTTGGACATCGTGGTGGTACTAGCCTCATGCTCGTCGTCTTGGAGCTTAGTCATCGCAAAGTTTGCTTGGGGTGGAGAAGCTTTGTCCTACATGAGTTCTTGTTCCGCCTTGAGAGCACCAATGTAGTAGTCGTCGAGGGACTTGTAGTTCTCGAGGAAGATAGTCTTGAAGATGTTGTTGTGCAATCCCATCATGAAGTGGAACTTCATTGAAATGGGGTCGTCCATGCCAGCTCGTCGCAAGGCATTCTTCATCTCCTTGAAGTACGCGTCGATGGACTTGGATCCTTGGATGGTGTTCTCCAATTGGTGTAGAAGTTGCTCTGTGTAGGTTGGAGGCATGAAGTCTCACTGTAAAGCTCTCTTCGTCTTGAGCCAACTCATGGCGTAGCTCTCCGAAGGTGTGTGAAGCCACCATGTGTACGCGTAGTCGTGGAAGTTCGTTGTGGCGCACTTCACTTGATCTTTGGGGGGAACTTGATGTTGCTTGAGGTAGTCGTCCATCAAATGCTCCCACTCGAGATACTCCTCAGGTTCTTGAGTCCCATAGAAGGGAATCGCGTGGTCGATGTCGAGGTCGTAGTAGCTCATGGGAGTCGCGGACTTGAGCTTGGGGAGCTTCTCTTGAGGTGCTTGTGGGCGAAGATGTCGTATGTCCGTAGGCGAAGATGCCTTGAGGTCGCTTGGCGAAGATGCCAAGGGAGATGGTGAAGTCGTTGAGCGGTTGTTGGTGTTGAGCTCGCGACCTTCACGTTCTCGTTGTTGATGGTGTGGATGCTGGTGTGACCTTGCCGGGGATGCTGGTGTGACCTTGCCGGGGATGGTAGCTCAGAAGCATGTGTACTTGAGCGTCTTCTAGAAGATGAGGAAGACCGCTTGTAGGCCTTGATGAGGGCTTTGCTCTCTTCCATTTGATCATCCATCTTGGCTTCAAGTTGTTCGTGGCATCGAACTCGTCGTTGTTGTTGTAGACCGAAGTAGATATGCCTTGCCTATCCATCACAAGACTCGAGTAGAAGTGAGTAGGAAATGAGATAAACAATACCAAATTACCTTTTCCCAAAATTGAGGATGTATCCTATTTCACTCAATGTGAAATGAAAGAATAGTGGAATTGGTACCGGACTTGTTCACTCACACCTATCAAGTAAATCTTATGAGCTTGGTGAGGATAGTAGCACAAAAAGTTGATGTAAAATGTTAGCAAGAGTCAATAATGTTGAAAGAGATTCACAAATTCGCAAGTGAAACAAGTAGACCAAGAGCAATATGGCACACGGAAACACACACACAGAGATAGATAAATGGGGTCATGCAACCAAGGAATGAGCACAAAATGTGGAGTCCAGGGAAAACGCTCGTGTTGCACAACTCAAGAGAGATGCTAGCACGATTTCTCAATAGGCATATACGTCACTTGTGCACAACCTATAATATGCAAAATGGATAAACTTTCTATCCCAACTATGATATGTATGTATGTTCTGGTGCTTTAGCACCAGATGATCCAACATGATCGAGTATGATACCATATGATATATTGTAATGCACTATGATACGATGAAATGGCTCTTGCTTACAAGCTCTTTGTTCACTCTTTTTCTTTGCTTAAGAGCTTATTATTTTTTTTATATCACCACTATGTGAAATTGCACAAACCAAGATAGCAATTGTGTATATGCGGGGAACAATCTTGTGACACAAGAGATGATATGATACCAATATGGTATGGTATGTATGCAATGGAAGGGCAGATCGATGATCACTCAATGGCTAGTCTCGATGGGCAAGTAACGCAAAATGGGCTAGGGGTTATCAATGCAATTGCAAGGGGAATATACAATGGTGTCGTCGAGGTTACTGTCAATGGTTTGTCGAGTGTACATAAGGACAGATAATGATGAAGTGGTCAATGTCGATAACGACCTCATGGTGATGATGAGTGGCGGTGTTCTCTATGTCGAACCGTCCCTAATTAGCCGAATCACCTTAGGAAATGGAAAAATCACGAACTCAAAATCTCAAATGTCAAATGGTGGTAGCGGAAAGCGGTGGTGGTTTTGCGGAAGCTCAATGGGATTGCGGAGATGCAATGATGGGTTATGTGAGTAGGCAATGGAGAAGTGGAGGTAATGGTGGTGTACTATACACGATGTCGAAGTTGAGGTCATCATCCCTAAGTGGCCGAAACACCTTAGGAGACACAACACACAACTCAAACAAGCTCAAACAAAATTGGGTTAAGTTGGGGTGGCGGAAGTGTATGGTGGGCAAGCCTATGCGGAAGGTATGGTGGTGGTTGATGAAGAAGCAACCGTCCCTAAGTAGCTGAAACACCTTAGGAGACTCGAATCACTACTCAAGCAACCACTAATGCTATGGTGAATAAAATGGGTTAGGTTGCGGAAGTCGGTGGTGGTGTAGCGGATGATGTGGTGAAGGCCCTAGGCAAAGATGCCAAAGGTCCAAAAATTTGATGGAGTCAAATGATTATGGTGGTATTTTTGTGGGATGGGAGATGTCAATAGCTTCAAGACAAGCTAAAGAACGTCAAAATCAGAGTTCGGATGAATTAGTTATGGCCGAAACAAAAAAACTGCCGAAGTTAGAATCTACAGGTGTCAGACGTCTGATGATTGTCAGACTTCCGATGGCTGGGCGGGACGGACGTCCGGAAAAGACCGGAAATCTGATGTTTTCGTAATGTTGTGAGGGGGTTGGACGTCCGGTAAGTGTCGGTCGTCCGATGGTTCCGGGGGCGTCGGACATCCGATAAAGTGTCGGTCGTCCGGTGGGTCTGGGTTAACGCGAGATGTGAGTTTCGGGACGCGATTTTGGACGGAAATTGGGGATTTGGGGCTCGAAATTGATGAGATTTCATGAATGAAAGATGGGTAAACTTGGGGAGATGCTAGATAAACTCAAAACCAAGCAAATCCATGGATCAAAATCAACAAAACACCATCAAACCAACAAATCATAAAAAACAATTGGGGCTATTTTTTGTGGGGTTTTCGAATTTAGGACGAAATCACACAAAACAAGGCTAGAAACGGAGGGGAAAGACTCCAAATTCGTGATAAATGTGTCTCATGATACCATATGATACGAGGACCCGGTGTAGGCCGATCTTTCATGATTGGACTGGATTCCCTCGAAGAACACGGGGAAGAACGGGGAGAAATCACAAGGGTAAACACTCAAGAACAAGTCAACACACATCCACTAGACAATCAAACACACAATATCCACAAGGTACATGAACAACAAAGGGAAAGATACAAGGTAAAGTTCATCTCCATGAGGAGGTATTGATGATATCCTAGACGGATCTTCCCGTGAGGGGTCTTCAATCCAAGATGGATTTTCTCCATAGAGGCCGCGGTCTCTCTCGGTGGAGTAGATCCGGATGGATGAGCAAAGCTCTATATCAAATGAGATAATCCTTTGCTAACCCTAGAAAGGAGGTGGACATGGTCTATTTATAGTCCAAGCCACGAAGGGGTAAGTGGGAGAGGGATACAAGGCCAAAGGCCCGGCTGCGCACAAGCAGTGTTGGACGTCCAGTCGGGGTTAGACGTCCAGTCGCTCGCGGGGGTCCAGACGTTGGGAGGGCATCAGACTTCTGATGTTTCTTATCTAGACTGGTGGCATCGGTCGTCCGGTCGGCGCCGGTCATCTAGCAACAGGTACTTGTCGGACGTCCGGCGGTCGTCGGTCGCCCAGCCGCTGTAGCACACGTCAGTTGTAGCTCTTTTGCTAAGTGAAGTCTCCAGGCGTCAGATGTCTGGAGGTCGTCGGTTGTCCGGAGGTCGTCGGACATCCAAGAGTTGTAGCCTGTAGCAGCTCCGTTTCTTTTGTCTTCGCTTCCATGCTTCCCTCACGGATGGTTTAGTTGTACACTTGCGCTCGCACTCCTCCTTGTCGTCCATAGCGTTCGGACAATACCTATGCATGCACACGAGAGGGGTGTCAAGTAGTATACCATCCTCGAAGGGGTCAAGTGAACACATGTAAAGGAGATGATTCACCTTTATGTGTGTAAAGTAGATGTCGCACGTGTCACTTTCCAAACGGACTCTTGACATGGTGATGTCTGTAGGATGCTCCGCATCACTCTCTAGTACCGTGCAACTTTCGCGGGTGCATTAAACCCACCATATTCCTTCCTCAAAACAGCCACCATAGCTACCTATTATGGTATTTCCATAGCCATTTCGAGATATATTGCCATGCAACTTCCACCATTCCATTTATTAAGACACGCATCATCATTTTCATATTGCTTTGCATGATCGTAAGATAGCTAACATGATGTTTTCACGGCTTGTACTTTTTTGATGTCATTGCTACACTAGATCATTGCGCATCCTAGTAAACCACCGGAGGCATTCATATAGAGTCATATCTTTGTTCTAGTATCGAGTTGTAAGTAAATAAAAGTGTGATGATCATCATTATTTGAGCATTGTCCCATGTGAGGAAAGGATGATGGAAGCTATGATTCCCTCACAAGTTGGGATGAGTCTCCAGACTTTAAAAAAAAATAGAGACTCAAATAAAAAAAGAGGCAAAGAGCCCAAAATTAAAAAAAATGAGAAAGAAAGAGAGAAGGGACAATGTTACTATCCTTTTTCCACACTTGTGCTTCGAGATAGCACCATGTGCTTCATGATAGAGAGTCTCTTATTTTATCACTTTCATATACTAGTGGGAATTTTTCATTATAAGAACTTGGCTCGCATATTCCAAAGATGGGCTTCCTCAAATTTCCCTAGGTCTTCGTGGACAAGCAAGTTGGATGCACACCCACTTAGTTTCTTTTGAGCTTTCATACACTTATAGCTCTAGTGCATTTGTTGCATGGCAATCCCTACTCACTTGCATCGATATCAATTGATGGGCATCTCCATAGCCCATTAATTTGCCTAGTTGATGTGAGACTTTCTCCTTTTTGTCTTCTCCTCACAACCACCATATTATATTCCACCTATAATGCTATATCCATGGCTCACGCTCATGTATTACGTGAAAGTTGAAATGGCTTGTGTCGTGGTTTTGCCACGGCAGATGTCCTCGTGAAAGGACTTAGTCGTGGAGCCATCGCTACGGGTTAGATTAAAGGGGTTTAAAGCGGACAAAGGACGCGAGAGTTTATATTGGTTCGGCCCCTTACGATGAAGGTAAAAGCCTACTCCAGTTGTGATGGAATTGCTAGGGTTTCGATGACCAGGGAGCGAATCCGCTTTGCCTGGCTCTTGAGTTGTTGTGTGTTGTCCCTAAACCGCCGTCGGGTTGTCCCTTTATATACATAGGTCCACGCCCGCCAGTTTACAGAGTCCCGAGGCCGGATCATAAACGTCCCCGGCTCGGTCTCTACTCCTAACTTATCATACAAGTATACATCAATATCGGTTTATGTCTACAAGCCTTAACCCGCCTTTGGGCCTTGGGCCTTCATGAAGCGCCATCATTCATGTCTTCATGGGCTTCAAATAATATAATCATTATGAGGATAACCCGGCCTCTCCTGGCCGGTTTATGTCCAGTAGTAATATCCCCAACATTAGGCCCAGATTGATTTGAACTTGTTCATGTCAATCTTCAACACTTAGAAGAATTCCTCCCTTTGCACCTTCACATAGATCTTGTAAACCACCGTGACGTCATCCTCCAGATTTGTAGTAAACCATCGTGATGTCATCTGTCCATTTAAAGCTGAAGATACCCTTTCATTTATGAGCATCCAACAATCGAAACGACAACCTCGTTATATATCCATTTATTTGGGCTCCTCGATCCCGCGCCTGTCGCTTATCTCTTTACCCTTATAAATAGGGTTGAGGACCCATTTCCCTTTCTTTCCTTTGCCTCTCCATCTCTTATTCCTCCTTGCGACGCTCCTGCACCCGAGCGTCGCCGCTGTCGTCGAGCTTCACCTCTGCCTCACCATTGGCCGCTGCACCGACCTGATCGCACCAGAGAGACGCGGCGCACCTCTGCTACTTCAACAGCCGATGTAAGTCTCTACCTTCTCTCCTCTGTAGATCCACTTAGGGTTCATACGGGTTCATGGCGCTCTCTTCGTGTTCTTCATTAGTCCATAGATAGCAGACCTCAGGCTTGATGCGTTCCGTGCAGTAACTATGATATTCCTTATCTCCGCCATCAAACCAAACTTTAAACACATAAGAACTTGGTCTGGACCTTTTATGAACTGCTTCAGGACCAAACTTTTTTAGGTCTAGATATTTTTTTATTTTCCTGACTTACGGTAGATCCAAAATTCCAATGCAAACTTGTAAAACCTGTTTTTCCTCACTAAGTCATTCCTGCCTTAGATTTGTGTCTTCCTTATCTGCGTAGGCGGTTTATCCTTGTAGAAAGTAATTTGCCATATGCCATTAGTCCCCTTGTAAACCGCTCATCGCTTTACCATTTATAAACACTCTGTCGTAGGCGGTTTATAACTTCCTCCGGTTTATCAATTTTACATGCTTGAATTCCTTTTTCCTCAACCTGTTGTACTTTATGCATTGTCATTATGAATCATAAACCGGCAGTAATCTTTTATAGCTCTTCACTTGCAATGGCCAAACAATTCTATTCCTGTAACTGGGTCCCTTCTCGGGTTACTGAGGAGCAACTGAATGGATGTGTCAAAATTGGCACCTTACCAAAGAAGAATGAAATCCAGTGGCGACTTCCTAGTCTGGAAAATCCTCCTACCCCAGTGATCGTGAAGTAGTAGTGTTTGCTGATCATATAGGCCGTGGTTTTAAACCGCCTGGATCCAAGTTTTTCTGGGATGTACTTGCCAGCTTTCAGATCCACCCTCAAGACATTGGACCCAACTCTGTATCTGTTCCGGGATTTCTTCCACTTAAACCGTCGCACTGAATTCGTAGACGGACCCAATACTAAACTTGGTGGCGTCTCCATTTAGAAAAGGAAGGATGGTAGCTTTCCTCACGCCAAACTTCACAGTCACCCAAAAGATTGGAATCAGACTTGGTTCTATTGCAAGGACACTTCTCCTGAAGATGAGAACCCTCTACCGGGTTATCGTGCTCACCGGCTTACCAACACTCATCTGCTTCCGCAACGACTAACTGCCAAGGAACGGGCCTCGTATGCACCACAACTCACCAAACTTAGAGCTTTCATGGCAAACGGTTTGACAGGTGTGGATTTTGTTCGTTGCTGGCTATCCTGGAGTATCTTGTCGTTAAGTCGCCGCTCCGGTTTAATGTGCGAGTATACCGGCAACGTAAAAGACTTCCAATGTCATATTGACATTCAGCTAACAGATGATGAAGTTATTGAGTCTGTCAAGAAAATGCAGAATGAACCGGAAGGTGTCTGTAGCAAGACCGGGTTAAGTCCCTTTTACACACAGAACAAAACACCCGCTGTACGAATTGTTTTGCTTCCGCTATTGTGATGCCCCGAGTCCGACGCGCCAGGTGTCCTCCAGTTATTCGTTGTTGTTGCCTTGTCATTTTCTTGCGTGTCGCATCTTGCCATGTCATCATGTGCATTGCATCATCATGTTTTCAAAACTTGCATTCGTTCGGGTTCCCCCAGTTCTTTCCATTGTCCGTTCTGAGCCCAGACACACTTGCACGCGCCAGCGGCACATCCGAAATATTATTTTATAAGTGGATGGAAAATGTTCTCGGAATGGGATGAAAGTTGGCGTGCGGTGTTGTTATGTTGTTAGTAGGTCGCCTGCCAAGTTTCATCGCATTTGGAATTCGTTTGATGCCCCAACGGATAACTATAGCGGCAGTATAGACGGTCTACCATCGAACGTTTTCGGTCTCCAGAATCTGCTGCAGGGCATCTCTCTCTTCTCTCCCGTAGCCCTCGGCCTTCTACACAGTCACAATCAGCCCACTTGCAACCCACTAAACCCACCCTCCGACCGGAATAGTCGGATCGCGGTCGGAGGCTTTGAAACGGTCCAAAATCCCCCCTAACCCTAAACCTGCCCTATATAACACCCCTCCCTTCCATTTTTGGCAGCCACCTACCACTCCCCCTTGAAATCCGCACGCCGCCAGCCTCTTCCCACCTTCTCCATCGTTTTTCGTGCCGGCCAGCTTCCCCTCCGCCACTTGTCGCGCCCCCATCGGTCAGGGCCGCCACAGTCGCCGCCCTCCACCAACCAGAGCACGCCACGTCGCCCCCTGGCCTCCTCGCGCCGCCGTGGCCCGCCAGGCCCAAGCGCGGCCGGCATGAGGCCGATCTGGGCCAGAGCCAGCCCATCCGCCGCCGTGCGCCACCCCGCAGCTCCTGTTCCTGAGCAGCTCGAGCTCCTGCGCCGCCCGGCTCCTCCTGCACTCGCCGGCCACCGGAGCCTCGCCGTCGGCGAGCACCTCGACCCTAGGCTAGACCTCCCTCCGCCGCCCTCTCCTTTCTTCTCCCTCCGTCCTCTGCTCACCCTCCTCTCCCCTGCAGTGCCTCCACTGCCGCCATGGGAGTTCGCCGGAGCCGGAGCTCTCTCAGCGCCGCCCTCGCCTCCCGCCGCTGGATTCGCCCGGAAACGGAGCCGCCACCTCCGGATCCATCGTCCTCCGCCGCCTCGCGTCCGTCCCCGGCCTCCTCCGCCGCTACTCGCCGGAGATCTTCTGCCGCTACTGCGGTTGTCCTCTGCAATTCCGCACCTGCCCACTGACCCGTCGCGTGGGAGAGCGACGACCACGCCCTAGGCCCCTCTCCGCTCGTCGTCCAGCCCGCTCCAGCACCCCGCTTGGGCCTCCTGCAGATTCGGCCTGCTCTCCCGCGCCCCCTGGGCCGCCTCCACTGACCTGGGCTGACCCCAGCTAGGTGAGCAGTCAGCCGCCCAACGGGCTATTTCAGATTCGGCCCATTTCATGTTTTTTTCCATAGAATGTTTTTCCTATTTTTCCAGAGAGAGCAATTTTGCAGAAAACCCCCTCTTGTTCGTGCATGTAATAACTTAATAACCGTGCATCGGTTTAAAATGATTTATATATGAAAAATGCTTAGAATTGTGTCTAGTTTCATAATATCCAACTTTCTTGCATGTTTAAAATGTTTAAAATGATGTTTTCATATATTTTTCCTTAATTCGTAACTAAATAATTGTAGCTCCAAACTTAACAACCTTTATATGTAAATGGGGTAGAAAAATGCCTAGTTTAACTTGGTGCACTCTTCTTGCATGTTTAACAACTCTAAAATATGGTTTAGGGCAGAACAGTACCAAATTCACAATATGCATATGGGGATTTTCCGAAATTGTTGTTTGTTATTTCTGGCCTCATTTAAATTTTACTAGATAGTTAGTTTACCTATGCTTCACCTCTTGCCATGCTAACCAACATTTAATATTGTTGAGTACATAAACGGGAGAGAACTAAATAAGTCATGTGGTGCTCCGTCAATATGCAACTCGTTGCATATTGAGCTCCACTTAACTTGTAGTTTTGCTTGTGCACTTTCCCATGCCATGCCTCATTAATCCGGACATGCATCATACTTGGTTGTGCATCATGCCATGATTATGTGATGGTTGTTTACCATGTTGTTTGCTTCTTTCTGGTGTTCCTTCTTCGGGTTAGTTTCGATAATGTTGCGTTTGTGAGGATTCGTTCGACTACGTCCGTTTTCTTCTTCATGGACTCGTTCTTCTTCCTTGCGGGATCTGAGGCAAGATGACCATACCCTCGAAATCACTTCTATCTTTGCTTGCTAGTTGTTCTCTCTATTGCTATGTCACGCTACCTACCACTTGCTATATCATGCCTCCCATATGGCCATGTCAAGCCTCTAACCCACCTTCCTAGCAAACCGTTGTTTGGCTATGTTACCGCTTTGCTCAGCCCCTCTTATAGCGTTGCTAGTTGCAGGTGAAGATTAAGTTTGTTCCTTGTTGGAACATGGATATGTTTGGGATATCACAATATCTCTTATTTAATTAATGCATCTATATACTTGGTAAAGGGTGGAAGGCTCGGCCTTATGCCTGGTGCTTTGTTCCACTCTTGCCGCCCTAGTTTCCCTCATACCAGTGTTATGTTCCTTGATTTTGCGTTCCTTACGCGGTTGGGTGTTATGGGAACCCCTTGACAGTTTGCTTTGAATAAAACTCCTCCAGCAAGGCCCAACCTTGGTTTTAACATTTTCCACCTCAGCCTTTTTCCTTGGGTTCTGCAGACTCAAGGGTCATCTTTATTTTAACCCCCAGGCCAGTGCTTCTCTAAGTGTTGGTCCAACCTGAGCGATGTCTGGCTCCCCTGGGCAACCAGGGTCTATGCCAACCCGACGTCTGGCTCATCCAGTGTGCCCTGAGAATGAGATATGTAAAGCTCCTATCGGGATTTGTTGGCACAGCGGGCGGTCTTGCTGGTCTTGTTTTACCATTGTCGAAATGTCTTGTAACCGGGATTCCGAGACTGATCGGGTCTTCTTGGGAGAAGGAATATCCTTCGTTGACTGTGAGAGCTTGTGATGGGCTAAGTTGGGACACCCCTGCAGGGTTTTGAACTTTTGAAAGTCGTGCCCACGGTTATGGGCAGATGGGAATTTGTTAATATCCGGTTGTAGAAAACTTGACACTTAACTTAATTAAAATGAATCAACCGCGTGTGTAGCCGTGATCGTCTCTTCTCGGCGGGGTCCGGGAAGTGAACACGGTTCTTGTGTTATGCTTGAACGTAAGTAGCTTCAGGATCACTTCTTGATCACTTATAGCTTCTCGACTGTGCATTGCTTCTCTTCTCGCTCTCGTTTGCGTAAGTTAGCCACCATATATGCTAGTGCTTGCTGCAGCTCCACCTCACTACCCTTTCCTACCCTTAAGCTTAAATAGTCTTGATCTCGCGGGTGTGAGATTGCTGAGTCCTCGTGACTCACAGATACTTCCAAACAGTTGCAGGTGCCGATGATACCAGTGAAGATGACGCAACCGAGCTCAAGTGGGAGCTCGATGAAGATCCCGATAGTTATTTTGTTTCGTTTCCTGTTGATCAATAGGGGAGCCTAGTTGGGACGATCGGGGATCTAGCATTTGGGGTGGTCTTTCTTTATTTTGGTTCCATAGTCGGACCTTGTTTGTATTCTGGATGATGTATGTTTAACCTGTATTTGTGTGAAGTGGCGATTGTAAGCCAACTTTTTATCCCTTTCTTATTCAGTACATGGGATGTGTGAAGATTACCCCTCTTGCAACAAGCCTACCATGCGGCTATGCCTCTAAGTCGTGCCCCGACACATGGGAGATATAGCCGCATTGTGGGTGTTACAAGTTGGTATCAAAGCCATCCCCGACTTAGGAGCCCCCCTGCTTGATCGAATCGCTGACGTTGTTGAGTCCAGAACAAAATGTTTTGAGTCTTAGGATTATATATATCGGAGAGTAGGATTCTTTTTACTCCTCAGTCCCTTCATCGCTCTGGTGAGGCCTCCTGACGTAGAAGTTTTGACTCTTCTCTCCTCAAAATTCACAAAAAAAATTAGGATCACGCGGTTATCTTGGAATCGTTCCGATGGTTTTGTGACGAGAACATTGTTCGTGGTGCCTCATGACATTTAGGAGTTGTGGCGGTGTCCCGGGGAGTTGAGCTCCGAGGTGTTGTCGTCACAATTTTATCGTTGCAGTTCTGGAATACCTGAGTTCGCCGACATCAAAAATCTCTTTTTATGAAGTTGTTGGTGAGATAACCTCGACGCCACCCAGTACTGGGGAGGGAGTTCGGGAATATTGCCATAACTCGTATAACGGATGCTTTTCAAAGGTTGAGGTACATGATTTCTGAAGATTTCTTGGTTATGTGTTGAAGGATGGATACAGCTGGATGTAGGAATTGTTAGTTTGGGTGAGATATTATGCTTCCCCTGTATCCCCAACACCTAATTGCATAACCAGAAAGTTTCGGGAGTTTATAAGTGGGAATTCAAGTAGCTCCTAGAATATCTTTCCAACAGACACATGATATGATATGGGATCTATCATATGTTTGTTTCCGGCTTATTCTTCAAGCCAATCCTTTGTTTTATTTTGGTTTGTGGTATTCGAGTTGCTTCAATGTCAAGTGTTGATTCCATACCTTTCCTAAGCGGTGTTCTCATATTCCTATGTGAACACTAACCCTTCTTATTTATCGAGATTGTCATCTCAATTCTATTTCCAACCGGTGTGTTTCTCTTCAAGATGATCCTATCATTTTCCCATTCGCAAGATCCAATATCAGTTTTCGTCAACGGTGTTTGTTTCATCCGTCTCCAAGTTGCCTTTGTTTTACCCACCCTCCCACCCCTTTTTCTTCAAGGACTCAGATTTCTGAATCAAGTATCCATTTTATTCATGTGAAGTCTCTCCATTCTTTTTCGTCAATATTCTTATCCGGTGAATATCAGGAAGATACTAACGGAGCTTCAAGTTCACCATTCTTCATTCTTTTCTTCTCTGGTGGATTTAATTCAAGCTTTGTCGATCATATCCTTTGCTCGGTTCTAATGTTTTCCCAAGCCGGTGCACTTCTTAATCGCTCATCTCTCTCTATTCATATCCAAAGTGCCGAAGATATCTCAAAGATTCGTGTTTCCACTCTGCATTCGTTCAAGCTCTTTCAAGGATGATATCTCTTTTGAGCCATTTAATTCAACCGACGCAATCTCTCTTTTAAATCGTTCAACGGTGTATCTTTTGAGTGGGCCCTAACCCACAGGTCTTTTCTCAGGATCTTACCTGACTCTTCTAATTTTCCCGGAGCTCCTCAAATTCTTTCAAATATGTCGGAAGAATGAATTGTCATCAGTCATATGTATTCCTCCAAGATCTTTTAGATTCTTTTCATCGTTGGTTCAACCGTTCTAATTTTCATCCCGGAGTGCCTCAACAATTCATGGTGGTGTTTCCCATCATCATTATCAACATTTGAAGACCGAAGAAGAGTTTTTCCTCCAAATCTTATCCATTCTATCAGAGATGTGTAGTTTAAGCTTGATGCTATCCTCTCATTATTGTTTTCGATTGTGAGAATGCTTTTCACCCATCCGGAGCAATTCAAGAGTCTTTTCAGTTTGATTCTCCGTAGCCCATCATCTCAGAATTATTCATTCCAGCTTTCAGCTCTCGTTCTCCAAATCTTACCGGTGCATCGTTCAAGTGTTCTCTAATCAGTTCATGATATCTTTGTTCACTTGTATCTAAACTCCATCAAGTATCTTCATTTGTTTTTCCAATTCTTCCCGGTGAATTGTGCCTTTGCTACATTCATTTTCAATTCTTACGGTGGTTCGTTCAAGATTTCTCTTCCGTCGTTATTATATCAATTCATTCGTTGTTTCAATCCTTCCGGTGGTTCGTCGAAGACCTTCTCAAGTTCGTGCTATATCTATCTTAATCCTTTCTATGAAAATAAGTAGTATGCCAAATCCGTTGCTTATCATCAATTTAAATTGGTGAAGGATACGCATAACATAACTCTTATTCTTGCTTCATCCTAATGATGGGTTCATTCTTCCGGAGTTTGTTCACGATGAGTCAATTCTCGGTTTCAATTGTTTCATCTTTCTTTTCCGGAGTTCCAAGTTTTCTCGTTTATATCATCGCGAAGCTCCATCTGATCATTGCAAGACTTCAATCTTGTTTGCTTCAAACCTTTCAATTCTTTTATGTTATCATTTCCTATCCGGAGTTTCTTCATGGGGGTTACATGGTTGTTCGTCAAGGATTCTTTTCATTCTTCAATTGATCTTCAAGATTTCTCGCGAAGTTAAGTTCCACCAAGCTATACTCAAAAATAAACATGGTGTTAAAACATGTCTTGTTTTGAGGAGTTCAAGCATTCTTCATCTTGCATTCCAAAGTGCAATTCTTTCTATCTTGTCTCTTGCGGTGGTGTTATGTCATTCTTGACAATTTCTTTCGTGTTTCATAATTCGCAAGTTGTCGGGAATGAGGTATTTAAACCCATCACTTTCTTCCTTGGAGTTATCTTGGTATAGATTTCACCAAAATCCTTCCATTGGGAATGTTGCTCTTTGTGATGATTACCTATGATCCAAGTTTTCTTATCACCTCGGTGGAAGAAGCTTTCTATCTTTTCTAGCTCTCAATCAAATCTTTTTTCCTGTGAGTAGCAGGTTGCCACCTCATAATTTTGAGATGTCTTCCATAAGCCCACATCAAGATTATCCTTTCGTTGTTGATAATCCAACAACTCCGTTCAACCTTTTCTTCGTAAGCATGCTCTTTCAATTTTATTTGCGAGAGTTGTCATTCTTCTTCCCCGTTCTTTTCTTTCCAACCATCTAGTTTACCATTCATTTGTTGCGGAGGCAGGGTGATGTTGCTCTCTTCGTCCTATCATCTCGTTTTGCCAAGATCATGCTCCTTCCTTTGTCTATCCATTCAACCGGAGTGTCGTGTCCTTCATTCAAGTTCTCTCATCTTATCTAGTTTTGCCTCCCTTCTCAACTGGAGTGTTGTCTGAAATCTTTCTTACCCCTTGTGCCATTCTTTCAATAGTTCTGGAGGCAGTGTGTTGTTGATTTCATCAAGTATCCTCTCATATTGTCAAGATCATGTTCGATTCCTTCCATTTACAGTCGGAGTGTTGTCCAAATTATATCATTCTTTTTCGTTCTCTATTTTGTTTTAACCAGAGTGTTGTGTCTATCATTCCTCTTCTAACCGGACTTCATCCAAGTGCTTTCATTTTTCCAAGTTCATATTATTGCCTTCTGGTTCCAACCGAGGTGTTGTCGTAATTTATCTTTATTGTTCCTTGTACATCTCGTTTCTACCGGAGTGCTTGCATGTACTTCTTGTCCATTGCAACCCTTTTTCTTATGTCTTTCAACCTACAAGGTTCTAGTAATGTTCCTTGTTCCTCTTTTCCAACGGAGTGTTTTCAACTTTGTTCATCTTTGTTGTATTCTATCTTTCAATTTGTTTCATCCTCACAAGGTTCTTTGGTTTCACTTATTTGTCAAAGAAGCAACTTAGTTTTACCTCTTCCCTTCCTCTTCCGTTTCCCTCCGGTGCCATCCTAGATCTCGGGACGAGATCCTCTCGTAGTGGTGGAGTGTTGTGACGCCCCGAGTCCAACGCGCTAGGTGTCCTCCAGTTATTCGTTGTTGTTGCCTTGTCATTTGCTTGCGTGTCGCATCTTGCCATGTCATCATGTGCATTGCATCATCATGTTTTCAAAACATGCATTCGTCCGGGTTCCCCCAGTTCTTTCTGTTGTCCGTTCTGAGCCCAGACACACTTGCACGCGCCCACGGCACGTCCAAAATATTATTTTATAAGTGGCCAGAAAATATTCGCAGAATGGGGTGAAAGTTGGTGTGTGGTGTTGTTATTTTGTTAGTAGGTCACCTGCCAAGTTTCATCGCATTCGGAGTTCGTTTGATGCCCCAACGGATAACTATAGCGGCAGTATAGCCGGTCTATCGTCGGGCGTTTTCGGTCTCCGGAATCTGCTGCAGGGCATCTCTCTCTTCTCTCCCGCAGCCCTCGGCCTTCTACACAGTCACAATCAGCCCACCTGCCCACTAAACCCAACCTCCGACAGGAACCATTGGATCGCGGTCGGAGGCTTCGAAACGGTCCAAAATCCCCCTAACCATAAACCTGCCCTATATAACACCCCTCCCTTCCATTTTTGGTAGCCACCTACCACTCCCCATCCAAATCCGTGCACCGCCAGCCTCCTCCCACCTTCTCCATCATTTTCCGTGCCGGCCAGCTTCCCAGCCGCCACTTGTCGCGCCCCCATCGGCCAGCGCCGCCATAGTCGCCGCCCTCCACCAACCAGAGGAGGCCACGTCGCCCCCTGGCCTCCCCGCGCCGCCGTGGCCCACCAGGCCCGAGCGCGGCCCGCCTGAGGCCGACCTAGACCCGAGCCAGCCCATCCGCCGTCGTGCGCCACCCCGCAGCTCCCGTTCCCGAGCATCTCGAGCTCCTGCACCGCCCGGCTCCTCCTGCACTCGCCGGCCACCGGAGCGTCGCCGCCGGCGAGCACCTCGACCCTAGGCCGGACCTCCCTCCGCCACCCTCTCCTTTCTTCTCCCTCCGTCCTCTGCTCACTCTCCTCTCCCCTGCAGTGCCTCCACCGCCACCATGGGAGTTCGCCGGAGCCGGAGCTCTCTCGACGCCGCCCTCGCCTCTCGCCGCTGGATTCGCCCGAAACACAGCCGCCACCTCCGGATCCGTCGTCCTCCGCCGCCTCGCGTCCGTCCCCGGCCTCCTCTGCCGCTGATCGCCGGAGATCTTCTGCTACCGCCACGGTTGTCCTCTCCGATTCCGCACCTGCCCGCTGATCCGTCGCGTGGGAGAGCGATGACCGTGCCCTGGGCCCCTCTCCGCTCGTCGTCCAGCCCGCTCCAGCGCCCCGCTTGGGCCTCCTGCAGATTCGGCCTGCTCTCCTGCGCCCCCCTGGGCCGCCTCCACCGACCTGGGCTGAGCCCAGCTAGGTGAGCAGTTAGCCGCCCAGCGGGCTTTTTCAGATTCGGCCCGTTTCATGTTTTTTCCCATAGAACATTTTTCCTATTTTTCCAGAGAGCGGTTTTGCAGAAAACCCCCTGTTGTTCATGCATATAATAACTTAATAACCATGCATCGGTTTAAAATGATTTATATATGAAAAATGCTTAGAATTGTGTATAGTTTCATAATATCCAACTTTCATGCATGTGTAAAATGTTTAAAATGATGTTTGCATATATTTTGCCTATTGCCATGCTAAAATGCTTTAATTCATAATTAAATAACCGTAGCTCCAAACTTAACAAACTTTATATGTAAATGGGGTAGAAAAATGCCTAGTTTAACTTGGTTCACTCTTCTTGCATGTTTAACAACTCTAAAATATGGTTTAGGGAAGAACCGTACCAAATTCACAATATGCATATGGGGATTTTCCGAAATTGTTGTTTGTTATTTCCGGCCTCATCTAAATTTGACTAGATAGTTAGTTTACTTATGCTTCACCTCTTGCCATGCTAACCAACATTTAATATTGTTGAATACATAAACGGGGGAGAACTAAATAAGTCATGTGGTGTTCTGTCAGTATGCAACTCGTTGCATATTGAGCTCCACTTAACTTGTAGTTTTGCTTGTGCACTTTGCCATGCCATGCCTCATTAATCCGGACATGCATCATACTTGGTTGTGCATCATGCCATGATTATGTGATGGTTGTTTACCATGTTGTTTGCTTCTTTCCGGTGTTGCTTCTTCGGGTTAGTTCCGATAACATTGTGTTTGTGAGGATTCGTTCGATTACGTTCGTTTGTCTGCTTCATGGACTCGTTCTTCTTCCTTGCGGGATCTCACGCAAGATGACCATACCCTCGAAATCAGTTCTATATTTGCTTGCTAGTTGTTCAGTCTATTGCTATGCCGCGCTACCTACCACTTTCTATATCATGCCTCCCATATGGCCATGTCAAGCCTCTAACCCACCTTCCTAGCAAACCGTTGTTTGGCTATGTTACCGCTTTGCTCAGCCCCTCTTATAGCATTGCTAGTTGCAGGTGAAGATTAAGTTTGTTCCTTGTTGGAACATGGATATGTTTGGGATATCACAATACGTCTTATTTAATTAATGCATCTATATACTTGGTAAAGGGTAGAAGGATCGGCCTTATGCCTGGTGTTTTGTTCCACTCTTGCCGCCCTAGTTTCCGTCATACCGGTGTTATGTTCCTTGATTTTGCGTTCCTTACGTGGTTGGGTGTTATGGGAACCCCTTGAAAGTTCGCTTTGAATAAAACTCCTCCAGCAAGGCCCAACTTTGGTTTTAACATTTGCCACCTAAGCCTTTTCCCTTGGGTTCTGCAGACTCAAGGGTCATCTTTATTT
>NC_041390.1:277486594-277504095 GCF_002162155.2 Triticum dicoccoides
CAACCAGGGTCTATGCCAACCCGATGTCTGGCTCATCAGGTGTGCCCTGAGAACGAGATATGTGCAGCTCCTATCGGGATTCGTCGGCACAACGGGCGGTCTTGCTGGTCTTGTTTTACCATTGTCGAAATGTCTTGTAACCAGGATTCCGAGACTGATCGGGTGTTCCTGGGAGAAGGAATATCCTTCATTGACCGTGAGAGCTTGTGATGGGCTAAGTTGGGACACCCCTGCAGGGTTTTGAACTTTCGAAAGTCGTGCCTGCGGTTATGGGCAGATGGGAATTTGTTAATATCCGGTTGTAGAAACTTGACACTTAACTTAATTAAAATGAATCAACTGCGTGTGTAGCCATGATGGTCTCTTCTCGGCGGGGTCCGAGAACTGGACAGGGTTCTTGTGTTATGCTTGAACGTAAGTAGCTTCAGGATCACTCCTTGATCACTTATAGCTTCTCGACCGTGCATTACTTCTCTTCTCGCTCTCGTTTGCGTAAGTTAGCCACCATATATGCTAGTGCTTGCTGCAGCTCCACCTCACTACCCTTTCCTACCCTTAAGCTTAAATAGTCTTGATCTCGCGGGTGTGAGATTGCTGAGTCCTCGTGACTCACAGATACTTCCAAATAGTTGCAGGTGCCGATGATACCAGTGAAGATGATGCAACCGAGCTCAAGTGGGAGCTTGATGAAGATCCCGATAGTTGTTTTGTTTCGTTTCCTGCTGATCAGTAGTGGAGCCCAGTTGGGACGATTGAGGATATAGCATTTGGGGTGGTCTTACTTTATTTTGGTTCTGTAGTCGGACCTTGTTTGTATTCTGGATGATGTATGTTTAACTTATATTTGTGTGAAGTGGCAATTGTAAGCCAACTCTTTATCTCTTTCTTATTCAGTACATGGGATGTGTGAAGATTACCCCTCTTGCGACAAGCCTACCATGCGGCTATGCCTCTAAGTTGTGCCCCGACACGTGGGAGATATAGCCGCATTGTGGGTGTTACAGCTTTATACCTGATATTTTTGAACTGTGCAACTTTTAATAAACTCTGCCCATCTTTTAAATAGGGTGATGACCCGTTCTGGAAAAAGAAACCTCAGGAGAAAACGGTTAAGGCTCCTCGTCAAAAAACGAAGGCTGTTAAGAAATCTTCCAAGAGAAAGGCAATTGAACCAATCGGTTTAGAACTTGATGACGACCTTGATGAACCGGACGCAGAGGTAGAACTCGATTCCCTTGGTTCACTTTTCATACACCTCATTGACCATGATATTTATCAGGATGACGCCGAGGGCAGACAAGCTGACGACGCAGAGGTAATTATCCTTTCCTCCGGTTCAGACCCTCTGCCAACTCAAAAAATCTGTCAAGCAATCCGGAAAGTAAGATTTTCTCACCCCCTAGCTTACTTGGACCCAAACTTTCTTTTGAAGAAGCAGCAACACGAAGCACGCCGCACAACCCATCATAGCGGCCAAGTAATACTTCAACCGGTCTGCCAAATACTCCGGTTCGAAAGCGCCAATTTGAGGTCTCAAATACTTCCAATACTTCTTACCCCAAGGCGGGTTATTTCCGACAACCTCTTAATCCATCCGATTCGAATTATCAGGGAACGCCACCTTCATCATCTGGCGAGTCAACTACCACATAGCTTCCACCCCTCAAGACTGTCCCTGGGTAAATGCCTTAAGTTGTGTCTTTTTGACGCTTTACACTTATATGCTTATACTGATATGTGTATCTTTTTATTTCAGGGCCAAGGCCAGACCCAGTAAGAAGGGTCGTGTAGACAAACCATCTGATGGCCATGTGACAGTTGAACCGGTGACAATTTCATAACCGGAGAGAGCAACTGCTGACGCCACACTTGATGACCTGCCACCCCCAGATCATGTTTCTACTGAACAAGTAGAAGTTGATACCGCAGTGCAAGCTGATAAACCGGTAAGTCCAGTCCGTACTGATGATGGACCGTCTAGTTCGGTTAAGGCTACTGATATTCCACCAACTCCAGTAAAGGCTGCTGGCGACAAGGAAGATGAGGTTATCATTACTGGCGTTGGCCACACCTCCCCTAGCCATCCTGTTGTATTAGCAAAACATAGCGCCAAAGAAGAACATGCTGCCATGGAGAAAGGCAAATGGAGCACCGATTTATCAAGCTATGCCCACCTTAATGCCCAGGAGCTCCATTCTGGTTTTCTAAACCGTATGTACACAAACCGTGACTACGAAGCCGGTTTAGTGAATTTGATGAAGGAACGTTATGAAGTAAGTACAAATCCTTTTCTCTCTTAAGTCCAATCGTAAGTACCAATTCCAATAGCTCCTAGGGGCCGATTTATGATAGTAATAAAAAACCGGGTCTTCATAATACCACGACTCTGCATACTTATCCTCCTAGGGTCGGTTGATCCTTTTAAAAATGAACTGATACTTTAGCATTGTAATCTTGTAACTTTCTCCTGTGTAGTCCCCAAGGGCCGGTTTATCTTTCCAAGGTGAACCGGGACTTTAAGCACTGTTACTTTGAGCAGATGTACATTAGCCCCCAAGTGCCAAGAATGATGCTTGCATTATACTTGGGACTTTGAAATAATATTCTAGAATGAAGCTAGTAAGCATTAGCCCCCAAGTGCAAAGTGCATAACTTGTTATACGCTTGGTACTTCAAATACATATAGCCCGTTGATGACATGTATGTTCTTTATAGGCTAAGCTGAGCCAAAAGGACGCCCAAACCGCTGATCTTCAAGAGAACATCAAATCTCAGCAAGCGGAGGCTTCTAAAGCCAAAGAGGAACTGACCAATGCCGTAACAGCCATGGAGAAGCTGAAGGAAAACTTCAAGAAGGAACGTGTAGATTGGGACACGGAGAAGGTCGCTTTAGTAAAGAAGGCCGAAGACACAGAGGCAGCCCTTAAACCGGTGGTCGAAGAACTGACCGGTTTAAAGCGGCAAATAAACGCTATGGCCTCTGCTGTATTTGGCAAGTATCCTCATCTGATGTTTTTCAAGTCTTTTTACCGTATCAATTACCGGTTTACTAATTCTTGCAATGTCACAGGGACCCGCATTACCCATATGGGCTCTGACATGCGGATGAAGCTGAAGGGTGCCTATACTTTGACAGAGCAGTTGTATTCCGGATCCCAACGGGCTATTTGCACTGCTGCTTATAACAGGCCTCCTCCAACGCTGATAAAAGAAACCATTGAGAAGCTGTCAATGTTGCCTGCTCGGTTGGATGAACTTAAAAGATCAGCTGCAAGGTCAGGCGCACTGACTGCGCTAATCTGGGCCAAGGCATGGATTCCAGATCTTGAACCGGCAGATATTGGCCAAGGCTATCCCGGCGTAAAGGAAGACGGTTCAGAATTCAAAAATGATGATCTCCGAAGGCTCACAAGGGAACTGCGACCCATAGCGAGCAAATTGGCGGATGAAACGGATTTGTCTCATTACTAGCCAGTTTATGACGCTGATCAGAAAAGATATCCTGCGCCAACACATGATGTAGAAGATCTTGTTCCGCCAATTCGTGAGCACACTTATGCCCCTGACATTGATCCTTCCACCCTTATAAGTGAAGAAGCCGTGTTCCAAGCTTTAACTGGAATCTATTGGACAACGATTGATTTCCAGCCACTGGGTAGAGAGGAGGAGGAGCAACTGACTCAAGATGACCCTCAATCTTCAAGTCATCCTGGTGATGAATCCTGAACAGGAGGCCGGTTAGTCTGTCGCAGCCTACCATTATGTACTGAAACAATTATCTAGTGTGGGCATTAAAACGCCTTGTAATAGGCTAGTTCAAACACTTGTCTGTTATGCCATCGAGCATACTTGTTTTGCTTGATACTGATAACTCGCCATGCTTTTGGGATCTTTATTATATGCATAATCCGCAGTGGCTATATTTTAACTTGTTCCTGCATACAAGAGATTGAAGGGGTCCTGGCGGTTTAACGCTGGACGGGTGATGATGCCCAAATATATAGGCTAGGTGTAAAGCCAAGGCTGTTTAAAAACAACCAGATATAAAATAAAGAATACATGTTACCTCGTTGTTTGACCCATGGCTATTATAAAAGGGTGATGACACCAAGCTGGAGTATAGATGACTCCTTCCCGGTTGTCGGTTTACGATACAACCGTACCGGGTTATGATAAACACCGGTTTTATCCATATAATACTGGTGACTTGTAGTCAAAACTAGACCGGAACAATAAAGGCCGGATGATAACTGATCATGTACTAACAATTTAGCATCGTAAGCCATGCCGGGTTGTAATAAACACCGGTTTATCAGAAAACACTTATGAAATTTATCAAAAGAGAAGGAACACTTTGCAAAAAATACAAGAAGAATATGCGAGGCTTTTCATGGGCTGCCAGGCCACTGAGTTAAACCATTTTACAAAGCCTTTTAAGATGGACCTCAATCTTTAACCAATCGTCGTTTTAACTTTGACAAGTTCAAGGTCTATGAGATTGACTTGTCAAACGTTCGATGGGTCATACCAGGTTTATCTCGACGGAGTGGCTTACTTAAAGAGGCAGGATAACCCGGGGTTTTAGGTGAATACACCTGGCTTCCAAGCCTGGCTTGATAGCCTATTACAAGGGTGCAGACTTTTTGTTCTTTGAGAAGCAAAGAGCCCCCATGCAATATTTGAGATGTGCTCGGTGGGTGCCTATGTTTGAGCTGTGCCGGTGCAACACTCTCTTTGGCCCCACGTAATTTTCCTTTGGCCTTAAGCCTACCAAGAGGTGTAGCTATGGTGTGAATACAACCAAGCCCCCTAGTGATTTCCCTTTGGCCCTAAGCCGATCAAGAGGTGTAGCTAAGGTTCAGATATGACCAAGCCCCCTAGTGATTTCCTTTTATATGTGTGGCATTACAAGCCGGATCAACAAAATTCCGCTTTGTAAACAGAAGCCTCCATGAAAACACATATGATGTAAAAACAACAGAGACCCCGCTTTAGCTGAGGCTCCGGTTTATTATATTGATTATAATATATACATTGTCATAATTATGTACATAAAAAAGATCCTATGGCTCAAGTATAGTAAGGCCGAAGATGAGCTATATTCCACGGCTGCTGGGTCTCTTCCTCCGATTTACGTGAGTCTTTGCGCTCTCGAACATCGATAAGGTATTATGATCCATTGTGCAAATTTTTGCTGACCACAAAAGGCCCTTCCCAAGGTGGGGATAACTTGTGCATATCAGTCTGATCCTGGATGAGCCGGAGCACTAGATTGCCTTCTTGAAAAGTTCTGGTTTTAACCCGGCAGTTGTGATAACATCGCAAATCTTGTTGATAAATCGCCGAACGTACCACCGCAAGATCACGCTCCTCATCTAACAGGTCCAATGAGTCCTGACGTGCTTTTTCATTATCAGCTTCAACATAAGCCGCCACACGGGGTGAGTCATGACGTATGTCACTAGGGAGAACTGCCTCTGCTCCGTAAACCATGAAGAAAGGCGTGTAACCCGTAGATCTGTTTGGTGTGGTGTTGATGCTCCATAACACGGAAGGTAACTCCTCCTCCCAACAACCCGGTGTCCGCTTTAAAGGAACCATAAGCCGGGGTTTGATACCTCGCAAAATTTCTTGATTGGCACGTTCTGCTTGACCATTAGATTGGGGGTGAGCCACTGATGACACGTCAAGCCGGATGTGCTCACGTTGACAAAATTCTTCCATAGCACCCTTTGACATATTAGTACCATTATTAGTGATAATGCTTTGTGGAAAACCAAACCAGAATATCACCTTTTTGATGAATTGAACCACCATGGCCGCATCACACTTACTGACTGGCTCTGCCTCGACCCACTTGGTAAACTTATCAACCGCCACCAGCAGGTGGGTCTTCTTGTCCTTGGACCTCTTAAAAGGTCCAACCATATCGAGCCCCCAAGTTGCAAACGGCCAAGTTATTGGAATCATTCTTAATTCTTGAGCCGGAACATGAGCGCGGCGTGCAAACTTTTGACAACCATCACACCTCTTTACCAAATCCTCAGCATCAGCATGAGCCATCAACCAATAGAAACCATGACAAAAGGCCTTAGCCACCAAGGATTTTGAACCGGCATGGTGACCACAATCTCCCTCGTGGACCTCACGCAAAATCTCACAACCTTCTTGAGGAGAGACACAACGCTGAAATGCTCATGTGACGCTACAATGATGTAGCTCCCCATTGACAATGGTCATTGACTTGGATCGTCGGATTATCTGCTGGGCAAAGGTTTCGTCATCTGGTAACTTGCCCCGGTTCATGTATGCTAGGTACGGGACCGTCCAATCCGGAATAACATGAAGAGCCGCCACCAATTGAGCCTCCGGGTCAGGCACAGCCAAATCCTCCTCCGTAGGTATCTTCACTGACGAATTATGCAGTGCATCGAGAAAGGTATTGGGTGGCACTGGTTTACATTGAGAGCCTAAGCGACTTAAAGCTTCTGCTACTTCATTCTTCCGCCGGTCTATATGGTCCACTTGATAACCCTTGAAATGACCAGCCACTGCATCCACCTCTCGTCTATATGCTGCCATGAGTGGATCCTTGGAATCCCAAGTGCCAGATACCTGCTGAGCCACCAGGTCCGAGTCACCAAAGCACTTAACCTGGCTTAAGTTCATTTCCTTAGCCATCTGAAGACCATGGAGCAAGGCCTCATACTCAGCTGCATTGTTAGTACAAGGGAACATTAAACAGAGAACATAACAAAACTTATCACCTCGTGGGGAAGTTAATATGACTCCAGCCCTCGAGCCCTCCAATTGTCTGGACCCATCAAAATGAATAGTCCAATAAGTGTTGTCTGGCTTTTCCTCTGGTGCTTGCGACTCTGTCCAATCATTGATGAAGTCCATAAGTGCTTGGGATTTGATTGTTGTGTGAGGTGTATACTTTAGCCCATGAGGTCCAAGCTCAATAGCCCATTTAGCAATCTGGCCAGTTGCTTCTCTGTTTTGGATGATATCTCCCAAGGGGGCTGAACTGACCACTGTGATAGGATGACCCTGAAAATAATGCTTGAGCTTCCATCTTGCCATAAAAACCCCATAGACCAACTTCTGCCAATGTGGGTATCTCTGTTTGGACTCGATAAGCACCACGCTGATATAATAAACCGGCCGTTGAACCGGATACTCTTTCCCAGCCTCCTTGCGCTCCACAACAATAGCCACACTAACAGCTCGGGCATTAGCAGCCACATATAGCAATAAGGGCTCCTTATCAACCGGAGTCGCAAGGACAGGTGGCTTGGCTAACTGTCTCTTCGGATCTTCAAGCGCTTCATCAGCAGCACCACTCCAGACGAAGTGATCCGTTTTCTTTAACATCTGATACAAAGGGATAGCCTTCTCTCCAAGGCGGCTGATAAACTGGCTTAAGGCTGCAATCTGGCCCACCAAACATTGAACATCGTTAATGCACGCCGGTTTAGCCAGAGACGTGATAGCCATGATCTTCTCCGGGTTAGCTTCAATGCCCCTATTAGATACCAGAAAACCCAAAAGCATGTCTGCCGGTACATCAAAGACACATTTGGCCGGATTAAGCATCATCTTATAAACTCGGAGGTTATCAAAAGTTTCCTTCAAGTCACCTATCAGTGTCTCCTCCTTTCTGGACTTGACCACAATGTCCTCCACATATGCATGTACATTGCGCCCAATCTATTTATGCAGACAATTCTGGACATAGCGCTGATAAGTTGCCTGGGCACACTTGAGCCCGAAAGGCATAGATACATAGCAGAAGGCTCCAAAGGGAGTTATGAAGGCTATCTTCTCCTAGTCCTTAACTACCATTTTGATCTGATGATAAACAAAATAAGCATCCAGAAAACACAAACAGTCACAACCTGCTGTAGCATCAATAATTTGATCGATACGAGGGAGAGCAAAGGGGTCAGCTGGACAGGCTTTGTTTAAGTCTGTGTAATCCAGACACATACGCCAAGTGCCCTTTTTCCTAAGTACCAGCACCGGATTAGCTAGCCACTCAGGGTGAAAGACCTCCACAATAAACCCTGCTGCCAAAAGCCGGGCTACCTCCTCACCAATAGCTTTATGCCTTTCTTCATTGAAGCGGCGAAGAAACTGCTTAACCGGTTTAAACTTAGGATCTATATTAAGGGTGTGCTCAGCGAGTTCCCTCGATACACCTGGCATGTCAGAAGGCTTCCATGCAAAGATGTCCCGGTTCTCACGGATGAACTCGATGAGCGTGCTTTCCTATTTCGGATCCAGGTTAGCGCTGATGCTGAACTGCTTGGATGAATCGCCAGGAACAAAGTCAACCAGCTTAGTTTCCTCAGCCGATTTAAATTTCAGTGTCGGATCATGCTCAGTAGTTGGCTTTTTCAGAGAAGTCATATCTACCGGATCAACATTGTCCTTATAAAAATTCAGCTCCTTAGTGGCACAAACCGACTCAGCATAAGCCGCATCACCCTCTTCACATTCCAAAGCAATCTTACGGCTCCCATGCACTGTAATGGTCCCCTTATGACCCGGCATCTTAAGCTGCAGATAAACATAATAGGGCCTTGCCATGAACTTAGCATAAGCCGGCCGTCCAAACAGGGCATGATATGGACTCTTGATTTTCACCACTTCAAAAGTCAACACCTCTGATCTTGAATCATGATCGTCTCCAAACGCAACTTCCAGAGCTATCTTACCAACTGGGTATGCCGATTTACCAGGCACTACCCCATGAAACACGGTGTTCGGCGGTTTAAGATTCTTATCTGTTAACCCCATGCGACGAAAGGTTTCAAAGTAAAGGATATTGATACTGCTTCCTCCATCCATAAGCACCTTAGTAAATTTATACCCCCCCAACCTGAGGTGCCACCACTAAAGCTAGATGACCCGGATTGTCAACCCGGGGTGGATGATCTTCTCGACTCCACAGGATGGGCTATTCAGACCAGCGCAGATAACGAGGTACCGCCGGTTCAGCGGAGTTCACGGCTCTTTTATGAAGCTTCTGATCGTGCTTACATAAGCTAGTGGTGAAAACATGATACTGCCCACTATTCAACTGCTTTGGATTGCTCTGATAACCTGATTGCTACTGTTGTTGATTCCCCTCATGGTTGTAACCTCCCTGGTTGCCCTGATTGCTCTGATTACCATGTCTGGTCTGGTTGCCTTGGAATCCTGAACCGGAACTGCCGCCACCATAACCCGGCCCATGGAAACCGCCT
Organism: Triticum dicoccoides; assembly: GCF_002162155.2. Classification (NCBI taxonomy): domain Eukaryota; kingdom Viridiplantae; phylum Streptophyta; class Magnoliopsida; order Poales; family Poaceae; genus Triticum; species Triticum dicoccoides. The sequence goes on from NC_041390.1 coordinate 277,495,849, forward strand.
CCTGAACCGTCGGGCGGTCCATTGTCATATTGAAATAGATTTGAATTTTTGAATTCCCACATGATGAAGCAATCCTTCCAAAGATGCGTAGCTGGCCTCTCCTTCGATCTGTGCTTTGGGCAAGGCTGGTTTAATAGGCGGCTCCAGATTGGGGCCTGATCCTCCACCCCGCTAGGGCAGTTTGCCTTTGCGCCGTTGACCGTTATCCTGGATGTTGGTGTTAGCCACAAAGTCCAAGCTATTATCTGCCTTGCGTTTACCATTGTTCCCATGACCCGTTAGGTTATGCTGCTGCCCCTTGGTGCTACCGCTCTTCTTTCCCTTCCCTGTCTTGTCATCATCAAACTCGGGGTCCTTGGTACTATCAGAGTCGGCATATTTTACCAGAGCTGCCATAGGTGTTCCCCTGTCATTACAATGGCGTTTGAGCTGCCCCAACTTCAGCTTCAAAGGTGCAAATCGGCAATTCCCTTCCAACGTTAAAATGGCTATGTCAGCGTTAATGCGGTCTGATGAATGCAAAATCTCCAAAACCCGGTGCACCCAGTGTGTTGTTGATTCTCCTTCCTCCTGGACACAGGCAGCCAAATCCACGATGGACATGGGCTTCTTGCACATATCTTTGAAGTTCTGGATAAACCGGGCCCTTAACTCGGCCCACGATCCAATAGAGTTGGCTGGCAGATTTTTCAACCATGTGCGAGTTGTTCCCTCCAACATCGTGGTAAAGTATTTGGCACACGCCGCTTCGTCCACATCCAGCATATCCATCACCATCTCATAGCTCTCCACCCATGACTCAGGGGATAAATTGGCGGTGTAATTTGGCACCTTACGCGGGCCTTTGAAATCCTTGGGTAACCGTACGTTGCGCAGCGCTAGGACAATACATGGCACTCCCAAAGAACTGGAGGTAACCCCTGGTTCCACCGATGTTGTTGGACAAACCGGAGTGAACTGACGAACCGGTGTGAGTTGACGAACCGGAGCTTCGTGTTGTGCCGCTAACTCAGCTTCCCAACATGCCCTAGCGCGATCCACTACGTCTTGGGCATTGCCACCGCCACCTATCGGGTTATTGCCACGGGGCGGATTACAATTCCTCGCACTGCTTGATACGGCCGATTCATCGATGTGCCTGCTGTAGCTCCGGCTTGGGCGGGGAGTAGAATGAATCCTTTCGCGGCTATATGAATACGCCTCCTGCTGAGTCAAAGCCGTCTGAAGGAGCTTCCTAGCCCGTCGTGTCTCAACCGCTACTGGGGACTCGCCATCAATCGGGAGAGCTGCCAATCATGAAGCGGCGGCAACGATGTTATCCAACGGGTTAGAGTAATGACCCGGAGGTGTTGAGACGTGCCGTGATGGGAAATGGTTCTGACGAGGTGGAGGCGGCGGATCCATCGCACGAGGCTGAACCGGTGCCCCGGTCCCAGGTGCCTCCGCCCGGTTTACCACGGGCTGGTTGCTGGTGCCCGCTCCTGGCATGTTAAAGAGATTCCTTGCCTCAAATACTGATGAAAGGTGTGGCCGGTATGTTCTCCTCATGACGTCATCTGACACACTCGAATCCAGCATGAGCCGGTAAGCCTGAGCCTCCAAACCGGCCCGCTCTGTAGCCATCCTGGTGTTTTTTGCTGCCAGGTCCACTTTAGCTTGAGTTATCTGATCCTTCACCTTTGCAATCTCTGTGTTGTGCTGATCTCGGTTTGCCGCGTCCACCTCTGCTGCCAGCAATGTTGCTAAAGCGTCAAACAAATCGGACAAGACCTGAGCCGGATGCGGCGCTGAGCCCCCTGCTCCTGCTGGTGTTGCTGTTGCTAAACCGGAGATCATTGCCGCGGTGGTAGAAGAGTGCTGCACTGATTGTGTACCGGCCATGAAGACCGCGACCCGGCTTGGCAGATCAAGGGGGTCCGGAATACTGTTACCCCCGGAACCTCCACTAATACGGCCATCCTGCAGCTGGTACAGCGACTCGGTCTCTCCAGATGAAGACTCATCATCAGAGCAGACAACGGTTTCGCCACCAGATGCCAATCTATCCTCATATTCCGCTCCATGGATGACACCTACGAACACATGCTTTACGGTGGGCTGAACCTAGGTAGAGCTTGCATGCTAAGCCGTCTCGATGACGTCGGTGTAGATGTCCGGCTCAGGGCCCGGTTCGCCGATCTTGCCGATGAAGACGTGAATTCCACCAAAGGGGACCCAGTACCCATACTCGACTGAACCGGCCTCGGGACCCCATCCTGCATCATCGATGTAGAGCTTGCCGCGACAACTTTTAGTCATCCGGCCCACAGTGTATCCCTTGAGTCTCTCGAAGCTGCCCTTCAAGAACTCGAAACCATCGTGCGATAGCCCCACGGTGGGCGCCAACTGTCGTGGTTTTGTCACGGCAGATGTCCTCGTGAAAGGACTTACTCGTGGAGCCATCGCTACGGGTTAGCTTAAAGGGGTTTAAAGCGGACAAAGGACGCGAGAGTTTACACTGGTTTGGCCCCTTACTATGAAGGTAAAAGCCTACTCCAGTTGTGATGGAATTGCTAGGGTTTCGATGACCAGGGAACAAATCCGCTTTGCCTGGCTCTCGAGTTGTTGTGTGTTGTCCCTAAACCGCCGCCGGGTTGTACCTTTATATACATAGGTCGACGCCCGCCGGTTTACAGAGTCCCGAGACCGGATCATAAACGTCTCCGGCTCGGTCTCTACTCCTACCTTATCATACAAGTATACATCAATATCGGTTTATGTCTACAAGCCTTAACCCACCTTTGGGCCTTGGGCCTTCATGAAGCACCATCATTCATGTCTTCATGGGCTTCAAATAAGATAATCATTATGAGGATAATCCGGCCTCTCCTGGCCAGTTTATGTCTAGTAGTAATAACCCCAACAACTTGAGAACGTTAAAAGTATGAAACAATTGCTTGGATTGTTATCGGGGTTGTGCATGATGAAATACTTTGTGTGATGAAGATGGAGCATAGCCAGACTATATGATTTTGTAGGGATAACTTTCTTTAGCCATGATACTTTGAGAAGACATGATTGCTTTATTAGTATTCTTGAAGTATTATTGTCTTTATGTGAAATTATAGACTATTGCTTTGAATCACTCGTGTCTTAATATTCATGCCATGATTAGATTATGTGATCAAGATTATGCTAGGTAGCATTCCACATCAAGAATTGTCTTTTTTATCATTTACCTACTCAAGGACGAGCATGAATTAAGCTTGCGGATCCTGATATGTCTTCGTCATACCTATAATTTTTTATTGCTTCATGCCAATATTCTACAACTTTCCTATACTTTTGGCAACTTTTTATATTATTTTTGGGACTAACATATTGATCCAGTGCCCAGTGCAAGTTCCTGTTTGTTGCATGTTTTTTGTTTCACAGAATATCCATACCAAATGGAGTCCAAACGCAATAAAAACTTACAGAGATTTATTTTGCAATATTTGTGATTTTCGTGAGAAAGAATCAACGCCGGACGATGCCCGAGGGACCCACAAGCCATAGGGGCACGCCCCCTGCCCAGGGCGCGCCTAGGAGGCTTGTGGCCACCCCGTAAGGCGGTTGATGCCCTTCTTGGGCTGCAAGAAAGCTAATATCCAGATAAAAATCGTGTTAAAATTTCAGCCCAATCGGAGTTACGGATCTCCGGGAATTTAAGAAACGGTGAAAGGCCAGAAAACAGGAGCGCAGAAACAGAAGGAAACAGGGAGAGAGATCCAATCTCAGAGGGACTTCTGCCCCTCCACCGCCATGGAGGCCATGGACTAGAGGGGAAACCCTCCCCCATCTAGGGGGAGGCCAAGGAAGAAGAAGGATGAGGGGGATCTCTCCCCCTATCTCCCGGTGGCGCCGGAACGCCATCGGGGCCATCATCATGATGGCGATCTCACCAACAACTTCACTGCCATCATCACCAACTCTCCCCCCTCTATGCAGCGATGTCACACCTCTTATCCCCGATCTAATCTCTACTTAAACATGGTGCTTAACACTATATATTATTTACCAATGATGTATGGCTATCCTATGATGTTTGGGTAGATCCGCTTTGTCCTATGGGTTGATAGATGATCATGATTGGTTTGAGTTGTATGTTTTATTATTGGTGATGTCCGATGGTGCTCTCCGTGTCGCGCAAGTGTGAGGGATCCCCACTGTAGGGTTTGCAATATGTTCATGATTCGCTTATGGTGGGTGGTGTGAGTGACAGAAGCACACACCCGAGTAAGTATGTTCTTTGCCTATGGGAGTAAAGATGACTTGATACTTTAATGCTATGGTTGGGTTTTACCTTAATGATCTTTAGTAGTTGCGGACGCTTGCTAGAGTTCCAGTCATAGGTGCATAATCCAAGTAGAGAAAGTATGTTAGCTTATGCCTCTCCCTCATATAAAATTGCAATAATGATTACCGGTCTAGTTATCGATTGCCTAGGGACAAATAACTTTCTTGTGACAAAAAGCAGTCTACTAAAACTAACTTAATTGTTTCTTTATGTAAACAACCCCTAGCTTTTATTTACGTGTTCTTTATTATCTGGCAAACCTATCCCATTACACCTACAAAGTACTTCTAGTTTCATATTTGTTCTAAGTAAAGCAAACGTTAAGTGTGCCTAGAGTTGTATCGGTGGTCGATAGAACTTGAGGGAATATCTGTTCTACCTTTAGCTCCTCGTTGGGTTCGACACTCTTACTTATCGAGAAAGGCTACAATTGATCCGCTATACTTGTGGGTTATCAGAGCGTCATTATATTTTGTTAGGATTTCCTTGTTGTTATTTAAAATAATGTTTTGCATCTTTCATTTCAATAAAAATGTCAAGTATAGCCTTTACCATGCTTATTTCACAAGTCTATATGTGGCTGTTTGAAAATAGAAAGTTGCTGATTGCGTGGACTCTTGAAAAAAGCTAGAATGTGATAAAATCTTGAATTATTTTTGCTCAATAAGCTATGATAAATTTTCTATAGTGTGGTAAATTTTCAAAATTTCTCGAGTTGATATTCTTGCTTCCTTTATAGGTTATCCTGTTTTGGCAAATTTCTGTTATGTTTGCATTGTTTGCATACGTTCGCTTGATTAATGATTCTATTTGAGGATAGGAGTAGTAAATATGCATAGGCATTTAGTATGCAATGTTGAATAATAATTTTAGTGATTTTCTACAATAGATAATGATAAGGTTTTTGCATTGATTTATACTAACTTATCTCACGAGTTCTTGTTGAGTTTTGTGTGGATGAAGTTCTTAGTATTTAGGGAAACTGTGATATAAAAGGAATTAAGGAGACACAAAAGCTCAAGCTTGGGGATGCCCAAGGAATCCCAAATTAATATTTCAACAAGTCTCAAGCATCTAAGCTTGGGGATGCCCTGGTAGGCATCCCACCTTTCTTCTTCAATAATTATCAGTTAGTACCGGTTGAGCCTAAGTTTTTGCTTCTTCGCATGATGTGTGATATTCTTAGAATTTCATTTTATTTTGTTTTGCTTGTTATTTTAATAAAATACTTAGATCTAAAACTTTTAAATAAGAGAGAGTCCTCACATAGCTACCTATTTACTTAACTACTCATTTGATCTTCACTTGTATCTTTTGCTTCACTTAAAATTATTTGAGAGCTTTTTAGTAGCAATGGTAATATATAAATTTAGTCCCAAAGTGATGGATATCCAAGAGGGATATAATAAAAACTTTCATATAGATCATTGGATATGGTAAGTTTCATTCATTGCAATAGTTTTGAGACATGGAGATAATAATACGTGAGTCATGTTGGTGAGTAATTATGCTTTAGTAAGAATATTGGTGTTAAGGTTTGTGATTCCCTATGCAATCATGAAATTCAATAGTTATGCAATGAAGTTACATCCTACTTGTGGTGCATTACTCGGTGTTAGTTATGTTTAATGCTCGTTTATGATCGTTTTGATTTCTTGGTTGGTCGCTTCTCAATCTATTTGCTAGCCTCCATTTGTACTAAGTGGGAATACTACTCATGCATCCAAAATCCTTAAACCCAGTTTTGCCACATGAGTCCACCATGCCTACCTATATGTGGTATTTCAGTGTCGTTCTAAGTAAATTTGTATGTGCCATCTTTAATTTTCAAAATGAATTTCCTTTTTGTGTGATCATACGCTCATGAAGCGGCATGGGGTGGCTAATATTTTCCATGCTAGATGTGTTATTCTCGAGATGAGTGTTTATTCACTTGTCATTTCACGAGAGTACGGTGGTAATATGGATGCCCGGTCTCTAAATGAATAATAAATTTACTTTATGTTGTCAAATAATAAATTCCTTGGAAAGTGTTGGTATGGACGGCACCCGTGGATACGGCTAGTCGTGGACTGTGAAAGTACGGTGGAAAAGGGAATAAACTTTATTTTATGTTTGGGAACCGCCTATGATATATCTAGCATGGAAAGTGTTGGGAATTCTCGGTCGTTTTCGTTGACGGGAAAAGTATGCATCTCAAAATATTTTATCTCTCAATTTAAGCTTTGAGCTCTAGCACCTCTACAAATCTCTGCTTCCCTCTGCGAAGGGCATGTCTATTTACTTTATGCAATTTTTATTTTTATTTGAGTCTCCATCTTCTCTTATAAAGCACCAACTAGCGAGCACTATTGTTGTACTTGTGCATTGGATGTAGCTAATATTTGAGTGTGTTTCATGAATGGATCAATGATTGAGCATAATGGGCTAGGGATACCTTTCTTTAGCGTTGATATTTTGAAAGACATGGTTGCTTGTTAGTATGATTGAGTATTGACATCTTCATGTCAAATTATAGACTATTGCTTTGAATCGTTCAATCCAAATGTCCATGCTACAAAAGAAAGAGTATATGATGAGTATGATAGGTAGCATTCCACAACAAAAATTGATCCATCTTGATCATCCCGGCGGCCATCTTCATCATCCTAGCGGCCACCGTGATGAGGAGGGAGTAGTCCACCCTCGGGGGTGAGGGTTTGTACCAGTAGCCATGTGTCTAGTCTCTCTCTCTCTCTCTCGTGTTCTTGAGTTGGTACGATCTTGATGTATCACGAGCTTTGTTAATATAGTTGGATCATATGATGTTTCCACCTCTCTATATTGTTGTGATGAATTGAGTTTTCCCTTTGAGATTTCGTTCTTATCGGATTGAATACTTCTGTGGATTTGAGAACACTTGATGTATGTGTTGCTATGAATACCCATGGTGACAATGGGGTGTCATATTGATTCACTTGATGTGTGTTTTGGCACTCAACTCGCTGATTCCCGAGGTGGCATTGGGGTAATCTATGCATAGGGGTTGATGCACGTTCTCGTCTTTGTTTCTCCAGTAGAAATCTTGGGGCACTCTTTGAGGTTCTTTGTGTTGGATTGAGTATTATGAATCTAAAATTGTTTGATGCATATCGTATAATCAACTCACGGATACTCACAGTGACATTAGAGTTTGTTGATGTGTATCATATGGTGTTATTTTAGTATGAACTCTTAGATAGATCGGTCGGAAAGGATAACTTTTTGTAATTTTAGTACGAACTATTGGATAGATCGGTCGGGAAGGATAACGTTGAGGTGGTTTCGTACCCTATAAACAATTTCTTCTTATGTTCTCCGCTAGATAGGAACTTTGGAGTGATTCTTCATCGCACATTGAGGAATGATTATGTGATCCAATTACATTAGCATTGTTGAGAGATTGCACCGGCGAAAGTACGGACCCGGGGCCTCATTTTCAAGCATTGCAATACCGTTTGTGCTCACTTTTGTTACTTGCGACCTTGCTGTTTTTTTATTGTTCCTATTACAAAAATCAATATCTACTATCGTTGCTACACTTGTATTACCATCTCTTCGCTGAACTAGTGCACCGATACAATTCACCATTGTATTTGGTGTGTTGGGGACACAAGAGACTCTTTGTTATTTGGTTGCAGGGTTGTTTGAGAGAGACCATGATACGTCTCCAACGTATCTATAATTTTTTATTGTTCCATGCTATATTATATCCTATTTTGAACATTATTGGGCTTTATTATACAATTTTATATTATTTTTGGGACTAACCTATTAACCGGAGGCCCAGCCCAGAATTGCTGTTTTTTGCCTATTTCAGAGTTTCGCAGAAAAAGAATATCAAACGGAGTCCAAACGGAATGAAACATTCGGGAACGTGATTTTCGGAATGAACGTGATCCAGAGGACTT
>NC_041390.1:277504355-277605393 GCF_002162155.2 Triticum dicoccoides
ATTGCTCCATCGACGTACTCCTTCCTCCTATATATACCTACGTACCCCCAAACTACCAGATACGGAGCCAAAACCCTAATTCCACCGCCGTAACTTTTTGTATCCACGAGATCCCATCTTGGGGCCTTTTTCGGAGCTCCGTCGGAGGGGGCATTAATCACGGAGGGCTTCTACATCAACACCATAGCCTCTCGGATGAAGTGTGAGTAGTTTACTTCAGACCTTTGGGTCCATAGTTATTAGCTAGATGGCTTCTTATCTCTTTTTGGATCCCAATACAAAGTTCTCCCCCTCTCTTGTGGAGATCTATTCGATGTAATCTTCTTTTGCGGTGTGTTTGTTGAGACCGACGAATTATGGGTTTATGATCAAGTTTATCTATGAACAATATTTGGATCTTCTCTGAATTCTTAAATGTATGATTGGTTATCTTTGCAAGTCTCTTCGAATTACCAGTTTGGTTTGGCCTACTAGATTGATCTTTCTTGCAATGGGAGAAGTGCTTAGCTTTGGGTTCAATCTTGCGGTGTCCTTTCCCAGTGATAGTAGGGGCAGCATGGCACGTATTGTATTGTTGCCAACGAGGATAACAAGATGGGGTTTACATCATATTGCATGAGTTTATCCCTCTACATCATGTCATCTTGCTTAAAGCGTTACTCTGTTCTCTTGAACTTAATACTCTAGATGCATGCTGGATAGCGGTCGATGTGTGGAGTAATAGTAGTAGATGCAGGCAGGAGTCGGTCTACTTGTCTCGGACGTGATGCCTATATGCATGATCATACCTAGATATTCTCATAATTATGCTCAATTATGTCAATTTCTCAACAGTTATTTGTTTACCCACCATAATACTTATGCTCTCGAGAGAAGCCACTAGTGAAACCTATGGCCCCCGGGTCTATTTTCCATCATATTAATATTACATCAACAAGCTATTTCCTTTTCCGTTTATTTTGCTTTCTTTACTTTGCATCTTTATCATAAAAATATCCAAAATAGTATCTTATCATATCTATCAGATCTCACTCTCGTAAGTGACCGTGAAGGGATTGACAACCCCTTTATTGTGTTGGTTGCGAGGAGTTTATTTGTTTGTGTAGGCGCGAGGGACTCGTGCATGGCCTCCTACTGGATTGATACCTTGGTTCTCAAAAACTAAGGGAAATACTTATGCTACTTTGCAGCATCACCTTTTCCTCTTCAAGGGAAAACCAACGCAGTGCTCAAGAGGTAGCAAGAAGGATTTCTGGCGCCGTTGCCGGGGAGTCTACGCAAAAGTCAACATACCAAGTACCCATCACAAACCCTTATCTCCCGCATTACATTATTTGCCATTTGCCTCTCGTTTTCCTCTCCCTCACTTCACCCTTGCCATTTTATTCGCCCTCTCTTTTCCGCTCACCTTTCTTCCGCCATGTCGGAATCAAAAAGGGTTGGAGGTTCTCTCCCGAGTTTTAGTACTTTGGACAATCCTTCTATTCTAGTTAAACTCATAAATAAAGATGCTATGGAAAGACCTACCAGAGTTATCAATGAGAATCTTAATAATTTTGATGAAGATGATTCCAGAATTTTTCGTTATTTACTTGATGAATCCTTGAAATATGCTTGGGATAGACTATTAAGGATCAGGGCCAGCTATGTGCCCCAATACCAAATTGAAATTTACTTAAAGAGCTTTTATGTTGCCCTACCTTCTTCTTTCAAGCATGTCTTAGATTCTATATTTGAAGAAGGTTTTCTTGAAGGGATGCCGTAGATACTTATGAAAAGATGAAAACCATATTTGGGCACCCCATGAATGAGAAGGTTGAATCTACATCTCTTTTGCTCTCTTACCAAACCGGATCTATCAAAGAGATGAAGGCTAGCTTAGATACAAATTTCCGTAACGTGCTTAATATGTCTTCTACCATTAATATCCATGTGCTTTAGAAAAATAGAAAGATTAATTCCATAGATTGCAAGTTTGCTCTTTTCTTCCCTAAAACCAAAGATGGCAATACCTAGATCTATCCTTGCTTTTATGCTTAGCTAGGGGCGTTAAACGATAGCGCTTGTTGGGAGGCAACCCAATTTTATTTTTATTCCTTGATTTTTTTTCTCCTGTTTAGTAATAAATAATTTATCTAGCCTCTGTTTTGGTTGTGTTTTTTGTGTTTAATTAGTGTTTGTGCCAAGTAGAACCGTTGGGAAGACTTGGGGAAAGTCTTTTTAATCTTGCTGTAAAAAACAGAAACTTTAGCGCTCACGAGAACTGCTGCCATTTTTATTTAGAAAGTGATATTTAGTTAATTATTTTTTTAGATGATTAATAGATAAATTACTCACGTCCATAAATTTATTTTAGAATTTTTGGGTTTCCAGAACTTGCGTTAGCTACAGATTACTACAGACTGTTCTGTTTTTGACAGATTCTGTTTTTCGTGTGTTGTTTGCTTATTTTTGATGAATCTATGGCTAGTAAAATATTTTATAAACCATAGAGAAGTTGGAATGCAGTAGTTTTAACACCAATATAAATAAATAATGAGTTCATTACAGTACCTTGAAGTGGTGTTTTGTTTTCTTTCGTTAATGGAGGTCACGAGATTTTCTACTTTAAGTTTTGTGTTGTGAAGTTTTCAAGTTTTGGGTGAAAGATTTGATGGATTATGGAACAAGGAGTGGCAAGATCCTGATGCCCATGGCACCCCAAGATAATCTAAGGACACCTAAAAGCCAAAGCTTGGGGATGCCCCGGAAGGCATCCTCTCTTTCGTCTACTTCCATCGGTAACTTTACTTGGAGCTATATTTTTATTCACCACATGATATGTGTTTTTCTTGGAGCATCTTGTATTATTTAAGTCTTTATTTGTTAGTTTTCCACAATCATCCTTTCTGTGCACACCTTTTGAGAGAGACACACATGATTCGGAAATTGTTAGAATACTCTATGTGCTTCACTTATATCTTTTGAGTTATATAGTTTTGCTCTAGTGCTTCACTTATATCTTTTAGGGCACGGTGGTGGATTTGTTTTATAGAAACTATTGTTCTCTCATGCTTCACTTAGATTATTTTGAGAGTCCTACAAAACAGCATGGTAATTTGCTTTAATTATGTTAGGCATTCAAGATTAATAAAAAAAATTCTTATGAGTGTGTTGAATACTATGAGAAGTTTGATACTTGATAATTGTTTTGAGATATGGAGATGGTGATATTAGAGTCGTGCTAGTTGAGTAGTTGTGAATTTGAGAAATGCTTGTGTTGAAGTTTGTGATTCCCGTAGCATGCATGTATGGTGAACCGTTATGTGATGAAGTCGGAGCATGATTTATTTATTGATTGTCTTCCTTATGAGTGGCGGTAGGGGACGAGCGATGGTCTTTTCCTACCAATCTATCCCCCTAGGAGCATGCGTGTAATACTTTGCTTTGATAACTAATAGATTTTTGCAATAAGTATGTGAGTTCTTTATGGCTAATGTTGAGTCCATGGATTATACGCACTCTCACCCTTCCACCATTGCTAGCCTCTCTAATACCGCACACCTTTCGTCGGTATCATACATCCACCATATACCTTCCTCAAAACAGCCACCATACCTACCTATCATGGCATTTCCATAGCCATTCCGAGATATATTGCCATGCAACTTTCCACCATTCCGTTTATTATGACACGCTTCATCATTGTCATATTACTTGCATGATCATGTAGTTGAGATCATATTTGTGGCAAAGCCACCGTTCATAATTCTTTCATACATGTCACTCATGCATCATTGCACATCCCAGTACACCGCTGGAGGCATTCACATAGAGTCATATTTTGTTCTAAGTATCGAGTTGTAATTCTTGAGTTGTAAGTAAATAAAGTGTGATGATCATCATTATTAGAGCATTGTCCCAAGTGAGGAAGGGATGATGGAGATTATGATTCCCCCACAAGTCGGGATGAGACTCCGGACTAAATAAAAAATAAAAAAAGAGGAACAAAAAAATGAAAAAGAGAGAAAAAGAGAGAAGGGACAATGTTACTATCCTCTTGCCACACTTGTTCTTCAAAGTAGCACCATGATCTTCATGACAGAGAGTCTCCTATGATATCACTTTCATATACTAGTGGGAATTTTTCATTATAGGACTTGGCTTGTATATTCCAATGATGGGCTTCCTCAAAATGCCCTAGGTCTTCATGAGCAAGCGAGTTGGATGCACACCCACTTAGTTTCTTTTGTTGAGCTTTCACACACTTATAGCTCTAGTGCATCCGTTGCATGGCAATCCCTACTCACTCACATTGATATCTATTAATGGGCATCTCCATAGCCCGTTGATACGCCTAGTTGATGTGAGACTATCTTCTTCCTTTTTGTCTTCTCCACAACCACCCTTCTATTCCACATATAGTGCTATGTCCATGCCTCACACTCATGTATTGCATGAAGATTGAAAAAGTTTGAGAACACCAAAAGTATGAAACAATTGCTTGGCTTGTCATTGGGGTTGTGCATGATTTAAATACTCTGTGTGGTGAAGATGGAGCATAGCCAGACTATATGATTTTGTAGGGATAACTTTCTTTGGCCATGTTATTTTGAAGAGACATAATTGCTTAGTTAGTATGCTTGAAGTATTATTATTTCTATGTCAATATTGAACTTTTGTATTGAATCTTTCGGATTTGAATATTCATACCACAATTAAGAGAATTACATTGAAATTATGCTAAGTAGCATTCCACATCAAAAATTATGTTTTTATCATTTTCCTACTTGAGGACGAGCATGAATTAAGCTTAGGGATGCTTGATACGTCTCCAATGTATCTATAATTTTTTTATTGTTCCATGCTATATTATATCCTGTTTTGAACATTATTGGGATTTATTATACACTTTTATATTATTTTTGGGACTAACCTATTAACCGGAGGCCCAGGTCGGAATTGTTGTTTTTTGCCTATTTCAGAGTTTCACAGAAAAAGAATATCAAACGGAGTCCAAACGGAATGAAACATTCGGGAACGTGATTTTCGGAACGAACGTGATCCAGAGGACTTGGACCCTACGTCAAGACATCAACCAGGAAGGCACAAGGTAGGGGGCATGCCTACACCCCCCCAGGCGTGCCCTCCACCCTCGTGGGGCCCATGTTGCTCCACCAACGTACTCCTTCCTCCTATATATACCTACGTACCCCCAAACTACCAGATACGGAGCCAAAACCCTAATTCCACCGCCGTAAATTTCTGTATCCATGAGATCCCATCTTGGGGCCTTTTCCAGAGCTCCGCCGGAGGGGGAATCGATCACAGAGGGCTTCTACATCAACACCATAGCCTCTCCGATGAAGTGTGAGTAGTTTACTTCAAACCTTCGGGTCCATAGTTATTATCTAGATGGCTTCTTCTCTCTTTTTGGATCTCAATACAAAGTTCTCCCCCTCTCTTGTGGAGATCTATTCGATGTAATCTTCTCTTGCAGTGTGTTTGTTGAGACCGATGAATTGTGGGTTTATAATCAAGTTTATCTATGAACAATATTTGAATCTTCTCTGAATTCTTTTATGTATGATTGGTTACCTTTGCAAGTCTCTTCGAATTATCAGTTTGGTTTGGCCTACTAGATTGATCTTTCTTGCAATGGGAGAAGTGCTTAGCTTTGGGTTCAATCTTGCGGTGTCCTTTCCAAGTGACAGTAGGGGCAGCAAGGCACGTATTTTATTGTTGCCATCGAGGATAACAAGATGGGGTTTACATCATATTGCATGAGTTTATCCCTCTACATCGTGTCATCTTGCTTAAAGCGTTACTCTGTTCTCTTGAACTTAATACTCTAGATGCATGCTGGATAGCGGTCGATGTGTGGAGTAATAGTAGTAGATGCAGGAAGGAGTCGGTCTACTTGTCTCGGACGTGATGCCTATATACATGATCATGCCTAGATATTCTCATAACTATGCTCAATTCTATCAATTGCTCAACAGTAATTTGTTTACCCACCGTAATACTTATGCTCTCGAGAGAAGCCACTAGTGAAACCTATGGCCCCCGGGTCTATTTTCCATCATATTAATCTTCCATCAACAAGCTATTTCCTTTTCCGTTTATTTTGCTTTCTTTACTTTGCATCTTTATCATAAAAATACCAAAAATATTATCTTATCATATCTATGAGATCTCACTCTCGTAAGTGACCATGAAGGGATTGACAACCCCTTTATTGCGTTGGTTGCGGGGAGTTTATTTGTTTGTGTAGGTGCGAGGGACTCGTGCGTGGCCTCCTACTGGATTGATACCTTAGTTCTCAAAAACTGAGGGAAATACTTACGCTACTTTGCTGCATCACCCTTTCCTCTTCAAGGGAAAACCAACGCAGTGCTCAAGAGGTAGCAGACCATCATCATCCTATGCCTCCCGCGGATTGATAAACCTTAGGTCATCCACTTGAGGGAAATCTGCTATTTTCATACAAAACTCTGTGCTTGGAGGCCCAACAAGAGTCTACGAGAACAAGTTGTGTAGTAGACATCACGCCGTTCCATAAAACCACCACATATCCGCTGCCATCACGCCACCAGTCCGAGTTGCCACCATATACATCTCCTCCACTAGTCCGAGTTGCCACCATATACATCTCCACCACCAGTCCGAGTTCCACCTGATTGATCTCCGCCACCAGTCTTAGTCCGATTCCAGTATTTGTTCATTTTTTCGATTTCCATATCACGCCATACTACGAGTCGTGACCAAGTTGGAATCCCCAACTTTTGTGCCACCCGTAGAAGAAAAATAGTTCAAGTTTCAAAAAAATCTGGCTAGGCAGTTTTTAGGCCATTTGTAGACTTTTTCGAAAACAATTTGTTGTGGAGTAAAAAAAGAGGGAAAAGTGCAAAAAGGTGAAAAAGGAGAGATTTAGAGTGTGCTCAACCCTCGTTTATGTGCAGCGCCGTGATTTTGTTAGTGTTCAAGGCTCGCGTCTCTAGCACGGTCTAGCCTAGGACCAACACAGTACCGTCGTTGAGCGTTTATTCAACTTTGCATCTCTGAATTGATTATTGCTGACCTTTATGCTACCATATTATAAGCCATCCCAGCTCCACATACATCTACATAGTGCATTTGAATCTCCCTGGTAATCATTGTATCCAAGGTTTGAGAGTTTTGACTACAACGTTGTTGATCACCACCTACTATTAGGTAAGAACCGGTAAAATTTGAGGTTTGCTTAACGGATTTGTGACACCCCACCACCACCACTTTCTAGTAGTCTGTAGGATCATATTCTTGTGTGTTTCTATTGCTGCTAACCATGGAAGGACCACGAGGCAATGAGATGGACTGGGTGAACATGACGAAGAAGGAGATTCATGATAAATTTCAGCAAATGTTAGGTCAACGGGTGGAAGACGTGATGGCCAGCTTTGGTAAGGCACTCAAGAGGATTCATGACATTGAGAAGACAATTGACACCAAGTTGGACGCCAAGTTCGATGAAGTGCTTGTGCATCTACCACAACCACCACCTGCATCTATTGCACCATTGCAACAACATCAACAACCACCACGTCGCGATCTAGCAGGGCGAGCCCGGCGTGTTCCTCTTGAGTCAGGACAGACTTCTGGTGCCGCTGCTACTACTATTGATGCTTCTGTAGCTCTTGCTGCTACTGCAGAGGAGGAGGACTATTACGGGGATGAGGTTGATCAAAATTAGAACTATGTGCAACCACCAGCACCATCGCCACAAGGTCGTCCTCATGCATATAATCGCAATGGTAGGGCTGCACCACCACCTCAGGTACGGGATCATGACCATCTTCCTAAACTAAAGTTGAATATTTCGACTTTTGAGGGTAGATATGTTCATGATGTATATCTTACTTGGGAGTTAGAAACTGAACAATGTTTTACATGTTTACAATATCCCAAGGAGAGACATGTTGCTGCTGCTGTTTGTGCTTTCACTAGTTTTGCTTGTGTGTGGTGGTCTGAACATTGTAGATTATATCCTATTCCAGCTACTTGGGCTGCTTTGAAAACTGCTATCAGTACTTATTGGGTTCCACCATATTAACAATGTGAATTGCTTCAAAAACTACAGCGTTAAGACAAGGAAAAAAATTATGTAGAGGAACATTATCAGGAATTACAAACTGGCATGATTAGATGTGGTATTGTTGAGGATAATGAGGCTATGCTTGCATGTTTTATGGGTGGGTTAAATAGAGAGATTTAGGCTATTTTAGATTATAAGAAGTATATTAATATCACTCACTTATTCCATCTTACTTGCAAAGCTGAACATGAAGTGTAGGATCGACAGGCATTGGCACGAACTAACTTTTCTGCAGGTCAACCTTCATCATGGACCCTGATACGTCTCCAACATATCTATAATTTTTGATTGTTCCATGCTATTATATTATATGTTTTGGATGTTTTATATGCATTAATATGCTATTTTATATTATTTTTGGGACTAACCTATTAACCTAGAGGCCAGTGCCAGTTTCTCTTTTTTCCTTGTTTTAAATTTTCGCAGAAAAGGAATACCAAACGGAGTCCAAACGGAATAAATCTTTTGCAATGATTTTTCTTGCACTAGAAAACATCTAGTGGACTTGGAGTGCAAGTCAGGGAAGCCACAAGGCGGCCACAAGGACAGAAGGCGCGCCCAGGGGGTAGGGCGCGCCCCCACCCTTGTGGGCCCCTCGTGACTCCACCAACCTATTTCTTCCACCTATATATTCTCACATATTCCAAAACCAATGAAGAGAGCCACTAAAACACTTTTCCACCGCCGCAACCTTCTGTACCCGTGAGATCCCCTCTAGGGGCCTTTTCCGGTGTCCTGTCGCAGGGGGATTCGATCACGAAGGGCTTCTACATCAACACCATTGCCCTTTTGATGAAGCGTGAGTAGTTTACCACAGACCTATGGGTCCATAGCTAGTAGCTAGATGGCTTCTTCTCTCTCTCCTTGATTCTCAATACCATGTTCTCCTCAATGTTCTTGGAGATCTATTCAATGTAATACTTTTTTGCGCTGTGTTTGCCAAGATCCGATGAATTGTGGATTTATGATTAGCTTATCTATGAATATTATTTGAATCTCCTCTGAATTCTTATATGCATGGTTTGATATCTTTGCAAGTCTCTTCGAACTATCGATTTGGTTTGGCCAACTAGATTGGTTTTTCTTGCAATGCGAGAAGTGCTTAGCTTTGGGTTCAATCTTGCGGTGTCCTTTCCCAATGACAGTAGGGGCAGCAAGGCACGTATTGTATTGTTGCCATAGAGGATAAAAAGATGGGGTTTACATCATATTTCTTGAGTTTATTCCTCTACATCATGTCATCTTACTTAATGCATTACTCTGTTCTTCATGAACTTAATACTCTAGATGCAGGCAGGAGTCAGTCGATGTGTGAAGTAATAGTAGTAGATGTAGGCAGGAGTCGGTCTACTTGATATGGACGTGATGCCTATATTCATGATCCTTGCCTTAGATATCATCGTAACTTTGCGCTTTTCTATCAATTGCTCGGCAGTAATTTGTTCACCCACCGTAATATTTTCTATCTTCAGAGAAGCCTCTAGTGAAACCTATGGCCCTCGGCTATATTTTCCATCATATTAGTTTACTATTTACTTCCTTTGCAATCTTTTACTTTCCGATCTATAAACCAAAAATATTTACTTTACTATTTATCTATCTCTATTAGATCTCACTTTTGCAATTAACTGTGATGGGATTGGCAACCCCTTTATCGCGTTGGGTGCAAGTTGTTGATTGTTTGTGCAGGTATTCGGTGACTTGTTCATTGTCTCCTACTGGGTTGATACCTTGGTTCTCAAAACTGAGGGAAATACTTACTCTACTTTGCTACATCACCCTTTCCTCTTCAAGGGAAAACCCAACGCAAGCTCAAGAGGTAGCAGGAATAATTTCGGGCGCCGTTGCCGGGAGATCTATGCCAAGTCAAGACATACCAAGTACGCATCATAAACTCTCATCTGTTGCATTACATTATTTGCCATTCGCCTCTAGTTTTCCTCTCCCCCACTTCTAAAACAATTTTTGAAAAGATTTCCCTTTTCTTTCGCCCTTCTTCCGTTCGATCTTGTGTTACCATGTGCCATATTTTTGCTTGCATCTTTGCTTGCTAAAAGTTTATGGAGCCCCATCCACTTGCTAATCTTTTTAAGGGACCCAATTATGATGAACCAACTGCTAGTGAGTTGAGTGCACTAGATTATCTTTATGGAGTTTTGCTTGAAATCCGTGAATCTGAAAATTGTGATGAAGTGATTTATAAAGTGATTCACGATAGATCTTTGAATAAAAAGCATGATTGCAATGATGCTATTATAAATTCTATTAATTTCAATTGTGCTAATAATATGCAAAACCCTAAGCTTGGGGATGCTAATTTTGCTATGTCGACTACTTGTTGCAATGATCATGATTGGGGTGATTCTTCTTATGATCTGGAAAATTTATTTAAGCCCCATGATGAATATGAGATTGATAATAATGTTTGAAATTATATTGAAATTGGGTTTGGAAGAGTGTCGACTTTAGATCCCACATATTTGGAGAATATTCAGTCTTATGAAATTTTTGATAAAAGTGGGTTCGAAGAGGTCATGACTTTATTTTATGATAATCCCACTATTTCGGAAGAGTGTCAACTTTGCATGCATGTGGATCATGAAGAGAAAATTTTATGTGATAATTATATTGTTGAATTTGATTATGATCCTACATGTAATTATTATGAGAGAGGAAAATATGGTTGTAGAAATTTTCATGTTACAAAATCACCTCTCGTTATGTTGAAACTACTATTGTTTCTTTCTTCTTCCTTGCATATGGTGGTTTTTGCTTGTCTTGAAATTTGTTTGCTTATAAAATACCTATGCATAGGAAGCATGTTAGACTTGAACTTGTTCGTCACATGTCTTATGATGCTCTCTTTGTGTTTCAATTGCTATCATTCATGTGAGCATAATTAAAATTATCATCCCTAGCTAAGGGCGTTAAACAATAGCGCTTGTTGGGAGGCAACCCAAATTTATTATTTTTTTACTTTTTAGGTTATATTTTTCAATAAATATTTCATCTAGCCTCTGGTTATATGTGGTTTTGTGTTTTAATTAGTGTTTGTGCCAAGTAAGACCTTTGGGATAGCTTACGGTGATAGTTGATTTGATCTTGCTGAAAAACAAAAACTTTTCCATTCAGAAAAACAATTCTCATTTTTAGCAGAAGCGTGATAAAATATTGATTATTTTTAAGAATATTAATAAACAAATTTCTTAGCTTGTCCTCATTTTTCCGAATTTTTGGAGTTACAGAAGTATTCGAAATATCCAGATTGCTACACACTGTTCTATTTTTGATAGATTCTGTTTTCTATGTGTTGTTTGCTTATTTTGATGAATCTATGGCTAGTATGAGGAGGTATGAACCATAGAAAAGTTGGAATACAGTAGATATTACACCAATATAAATAAATAATGAGTTCACAACAGTACCAAAAGTGGTGATTTATTTTCTTATACTAAGGAGCTTATGAGATTTTCTGTTGAGTTTTGTGTTGTGAAGTTTTCAAGTTTTGGGTAAGGATTTGATGGACTATGGAATAAGGAGTGGAAAGAGCCTAAGCTTGGGGATTCTCAAGGCACCCCAAGGTAATATTCAAGTACAACCAAGAGCCTAAGCTTGGGGATGCCCTCTTTCGTCTTCGTCTATCGGTAACTTTACTTGAGGCTATATTTTTATTCACCACATGATATGTGTTTTGCTTGGAGCGTCTTGTATGATTTGAGTCATTGATTGTTAGTTTTCCACAATCATCCTTGATGTACACACCTTTTGATAGACAAGCATGAATTGTGATTTATTAGAACACTCTTTGTGCTTCACTTATATCTTTTGAGCTAGGCAATATTGCTCTAGTACTTCACTTATATCTTTTTGGAGCACGACGGTGGTTTTATTTTCTAGAAATTGATGAACTCTCATACTTCACTTATATTATTTTGAGAGTCTCTAAACAGCATTGTAATTTGCTTTGGTTATAAAATTAGTCCTAATATGATAGGCATCCAAGAGGGATATAATAAAAACTTTCATATAGAGTGCATTGAATACTATGAGAAGTTAGATTTCTTATGATTGTTTTGAGATATGAAGATGGTAACATTAGAATCATGCTAGTGAGTAGTTGTGAATTTGAGAAATACTTGTGTTGAGGTTTGTGAGTCCCGTAGCATGCACGTATGGTGAACCATTATGTAACGAAGTCGGAGCATGAGATATTTTTCGATTGTCTTCCTTATGAGTGGCGGTCGGGGATGAGCGATGGTCTTTTCCTACCAATCTATCCCCCTAGGAGCATGCGTGTAGTACTTTTTCAATGACTAATAGATTTTTGCAACAAGTATGTGAGTTCTTTATGACTAATGTTGAGTCAATGGATTATACGCACTCTCACCTTTCCACCATTGCTAGCCTCTCTAGTGCCGCGCAACTTTCGCCGGTACCATAAATCCACCATATACCTTCCTCAAAACAGCCACCATACCTACCTATCATGGCATTTCCATAGCCATTCCGAGATATATTGCCATGCAACTTCCCACCATTCCGTTTATTATGACACGCATCATCATTGTCATATTTCTTTGCATGATCATGTAGTTGACATCGTATTTGTGGCAAAGCCACCATTCATCATTTTTTATACATGTCGCTCTTGATTCATTACACATCCCGATACACCGCCAGAGGCATTCACGTAGTCATATTTTGTTCTAGTATCGAGTTGTAATTTTTGAGTTGTCAGTAAATAAAAGTGTGATGATCTTCATTATTAGAGCATTGTCCCATGTGAGAAAATAAAAAAGATAGAAAAGGCCAAATAAAAATAAAGAGACGGCCCCAAAAAATAAAAAAATAAAAATAGAGAAAAAGAGAGAAGGGACAATGTTACTATCCTTTTGCCACACTTGTGCTTCAAAGTAGCACCATGATCTTCATGATAGAGAGTCTCATATATTATCACTTTCATATACTAGTGGGAATTTTTCATTATAGAACTTGGCTTGTATATTCCAATGATGGGCTTCCTCAAATTGCCCTAGGTCTCCATGAGCAAGCAAGTTGGATGCACACCCACTAAGTTTTTCTTTTGAGCTTTCATAAACTTATAGCTCTAGTGCATCTGTTGCATGGCAATCCCTACTCACTCACATTGATATCTATTGATGGGCATTTCCATAGCCCGTTGATACGCCTAGTTGATGCAAGACTATCTCCTTCTTTTTGTCTTCTCCACAACCACCTTCTATTCCACCTATAGTGTTATGTCCATGGCTAACGCTCATGTATTGCATGAAAGTTGAAAAGGTTTGAGAACATCAAAAGTATGAAACAATTGCTTGGCTTGTCATCGGGGTTGTGCATGATTTGAATATTTTGTGTGATGGAAATGGAGCATAGCCAGTCTATATGATGTTGTAGGGATAAGCTTTCTTTGGCCATGTTATTTTGAGGAGACATAATTGCCTTGTTAGTATGCTTGAAGTATTATTGTTCTTATGTCAATATTAAACTTTTGTTTTGAATCATACGGATCTGAACATTCATGCCACAATAAAGAAAATTACATGGATAAGTATGTTAGGTAGCATTCCACATCAAAAATTCTGTTTTTATCATTTACCTACTCGAGGACGAGCGGGAATTAAGCTTGGAGATGCTTGATACGTCTCCAATGTATCTATAATTTTTTATTGTTCCATGCTATTATATTATCTGTTTTGGATGTTTTATATGCATTAATATGCTATTTTATATTATTTTTGGGACTAACCTATTAACCTAGAGCCCATTGCCAGTTTCTGTTTTTCCTTATTTTAGAGTTTCGCAGAAAAGGAATACCAAACGGAGTCCAAACAGAATAAAACTTCTGCGATGATTTTTCTTGGACCAGAGACATCCAGAGGACTTGGAGTGTAAGTCAGGGAAGCCATGAGGCGGCCACAATGACGGAGGGCGTGCCCAGGGGGTAGGGCGCGCCCCCACCCTTGTGGGCCCCTCATGACTCCACGGACCTATTTTTCTTCCTACCTATTCTCATATATTCCAAAACCAATGAAGAGAGCCACGAAAACACTTTTCCACCACCGCAACCTTTTTTACCCATCAGATCCCATATAGGGGCCTTTTCTGGCGTCCTGCGGGAGGTACATTCGATCATGGAGGGCTTCTACATCAACACCATTGCCCTTCCGACGAAGCGTGAGTAGTTTACCACAGACCTACGAGTCCATAGCTAGTAGCTAGATGGCTTCTTCTCTCTCTTTGATTCTCAATACCATGTGCTCCTCGATGTTCTTGGAGATCTATTCGATGTAATACTTTTTTTGTGGTGTGTTTGCCGAGATACGATGAATTGTGGATTTATGATCAGCTTATCTATGAATATTATTTGAATCTCCTCTGAATTCTTATATGCATGATTTTATATCTTTGCAAGTCTCTTCGAACCATCGATTTTGTTTGGCCAACTAGATTGGTTTTTCTTGCAATGGGAGAAGTGCTTAGCTTTGGGTTCAATCTTGCGGTGTCCTTTCCCAGTGATAGTAGGGGCAGCAAGGCACGTATTGTATTGTTGCCATCGAGGATAAAAATATGGGGTTTACATCATATTGCTTGAGTTTATTCCTCTACATCATATCATCTTACTTAATGCGTTACTCTGTTCTTGATAAGCTTAATACTCTAGATGCAGGCATGAGTTGGTCGATGTGTGGAGTAATAGTAGTAGATGCAGGCAGGAGTCGGTCTACTTGATACAGACGTGATGCCTATATTCATGATCATTGCCTTAGATATCGTCATAACTTTGCGCTTTTCTATCAATTGCTCGGCAGTAATTTGTTCACCCACCATAATAATTTTCTATCTTGAGAGAAGCCTCTAGTGAAACCTATGCCCCCCGGGTATATTTTCCATCATATTAGTTTCCTATTTACTTCCTTTGCAATCTTTTACTTTCCGATCTATTAAGCAAAAATACCAAAACTATTTACTTTACCATTTATCTATCTCTATCATATCTCACTTTTGCAATTAACCTGAAGGGATTGACAACCCCTTTATCACGTTGGGTGCAAGTTGTTGGTTGTTTGTGCAGGCATTCGGTGACTTGTTCGTTGTCTCCTACTGGATTAATACCTTGGTTCTCAAAACTGAGGGAAATACTTACTCTACTTTGTGGCATCACCCTTTTCTCTTCAAGGGAAAAACCAACGCAAGCTCAAGAGGTAGCAGACACCGCGTGCATCCTCTCTTCCACACATTCTGCTGCACTGGCACCTCCGCCAGTTGCCACCTCCAACCATGATACAAGGAAGCAGGCACAACCACCAGTATTTGCTTAGAGCACAAGTTTCGGGCCTGCACAGAGCTCTTATTTATCCATGGCATCAACAGGGCAAACACATGATATTATTTGTCGTTATTGTGAGGGCGAAGGTCATTGTGCGAAAGAATGCCCATCTAAGCGTGTGATGATTGCTACTGAGGAAGGTGGGTATGAGTCCGCTAGTGACTATGATGAGGAGACTTGGTGATGTAGGGTGGAACCCTAGAGGGCCGATCTTTCACGAAAGGAGCGGATCCCGCAATGAACACGAAGAACACGAGGAGGGAAACGAGGGGAAAGTCGCGAGGGGAACACAAGAGAACACTCAAACCAACAAGAATGATCACACATGCGCTAGATCCATGAACATAAAGGAAAATACAAGATCCAAAGTCAACAACGGACGATACAAGATGTAACCGGTCTTCTCTGTGAGGAGGTCTTGAGTTCTTCTCCAAAGGGATCTTCTCCGTAGAGGCCGCGGTCTCTCTCGTGGAGTAGATCCGATGTGGATGAGCGTAGCTCTATCTCTAAATATGAGCTAAACCAACGCTAACCCTAGTACGGAGCTAAGGGACAAGTATATATAGTCTAAGGGGTAAGTTGGCGGATACATGGGGTGAAACCCCTTTCACTGCGCACAGGCAGGGTCGTAGTACTGGTCATGGGGGCGGTTGTACCACTGGGTGCTCAGGTACTGGTTCCTGGAGGTGCTTCTGGATGTGCTCGGCGGTTGTACCGGTGCTTGGAGCGGTTGTACCGGTCAGGTGGCTGTTACGGGGATAAACCGGTGCTGCACCGGCCTTGCACCGCTCGATCACAGAAGCTTGGCCGGTTGTTGGGCGGTGGTTGAGCGGTTGCACCGCTTGTGGGCCTTCAGCGGTAGTACCGCTTGGTGTGGGCAGTAGTACCGCTCGGGCTGTAGCAGCTGGCTCTCCTTCCCTTGCTCCCGCGCACACTTGTCCTTGGTCCTTAGGCTCTCCATGATCTCCTCAAATGGACGAAGGTGCCAAAACAAAGCATTTGCTTCAAGCACTATCGTGTCCTTGAGCTTCAAAGTCTGAGTATGTGTAAGGTCCGCGCTTGAGATAGCATCCATGTCTTACATGCGGAAAGGGGAGATTCGGAAAGGAGCGAGTTCACCATGTGTCCAATGGCGTATGCTTGAGGTCTCAACATGTGGGCACTAGGGGCTTGGGGAGAAGTCGTAGTGTACATGGGGATGATCATAGGATGCTCCGCATCATCTCCCCTCCCTTGGGAAAGATCCGACCTCAGATCGAAAACCTCATCACCATGGAAACGGTTGTCATGGATGGACTTGTAGTTGGACGAAGTGGAAGACATGGCGCAATCCAAGTACTCCAAGGTGTCTCCGGAGTGGTACACATGCAAAAAGAGCAAACACAAACGACACTTGGAAATACAATGGTTAGCGCACACAAGGTGTCCATCATGTAAGAATGAGTCCGTGCAACAAGATTGATCATGACAAGGTGCATGAAACTTATCAAGATTATCTAGAAAGATATGCAAAGCATTCATGGGCGAAAATGCAATTATTGTGCACACATATGTGTTGTGAATGTGATCAATGCAACTACGGTGCAAAATGATGTCATAGTGAGACGGTTTATCAATAGCATGAATATGGCAATGGATGCTCAATGTGATGTGATCATGCAATTGATGGTAGGCAATAAGATCATGATGTATGAATATGCCATCAAGGTATATCACAACAAATTTGCTAAGGAAATGCACAAGCTCATATATCATGGATGACATAGAAAGACAAGATGCAACAAGGCAATCATAATATGAGTCAATCCATGCATAAGATGCAAATTTGTCATGTGTATGATGTGCCCATCGAGCATGACATGGGTGAGCAGAATCAACAAGTATGGAGGTGTTGGCGTACCAATGCTCGATGTCGTTGCATGAGTGGAGGTTCAAAGGTGCTTCCAATAAGTCCAAGCACTCCTCAATGTGAAGCTCCATAGAGCCAATCTTCAATGTCGCTCCCCCGTTCACGAGATGTACCATGTAGACAACAAGAAGGAAACAACAATGAAAGAGTGACCCATCCAATATGCATATTTAAGGATGGCTCAAAGGGAATGAGTTCACCTTTATGAGGATGTCGAAAATGTTGGTGTTGTACATCGTGTATGCCTTCACATGACCAAATTGTCTCATGATGGTATCGCCTTGTGAATCCTTCAAAATGAACAAACATGGCAAACACTCAGAAAAACAAATGAGGTTAGCGGAGATGCAAAACCTATCATTTGTGTGGTAAAATACCCAACAAGTGAATGTATCATGGTCATCATAAGAAAGGACAAGGGAGAATTTCATAGTATGGAGGCATGTGATGCGAGAACAACCAAATACAATAGGCTCAATCAAACAAGCATGCATCACAAGTAAAGTGTCCAAGTCTCCATGATCAATAAGCATAGATACAACAATTGAAGGCAAGCGGCAATGAACACAATATATCATGTGAGAGGCATGAACATATATGTCATCAAACCAAGAAAGTAAGTAATAATGGAACATGGGTGATGTGACAAAGCAAGTAATAATATGAATCAAGGCAAGTAAGCTAGTAGTGCGAAGATGCAACGTACTAGAAGGAATCATGTCAAGTATGTCATGTGTGCAAATGGTAGGCATGAATAATGCACAAGACATATCACAAGCATAAAGGCGAGATATGAGCAAAATAGCATCAATAGCATGAGGCACATGATAAACATGGTAATAGTAACAATGATCTCCACCAAGCATGCAAATACACATAGGAGTAGCATAATGGTGAATCATGGGTAGATGCAAGTAAGGGTCACAATTGCATGGCAAAGGCATAGAAGCAAGCATAGCATGCAAAGTGAACACAGGAAAATGGGCATAACGTAACAAGTGATATATAGCCCATAGCCGTGTGAGAGCCAAATAGAAGAGATGTGATTAGTCATTGCGCGAAGAGAACGATGGTAAGGATAGTTCACGGTATCCCAAGTCATCTTTGCTCTCAAGAGCTCGTTTCGTCAACTCTTGGGATTGAGAGGTTGACGAGTATACGTGAGTACCTACACAAAACAAAGACAAAGGGAAAATTGTGTGTGCGTGGTAGATGTACACATCATCCATCATGATGCGCAGGTGCTTGTGTTTGGTAGCACAAAATATCCAATGCTCGAATAAATGAGATGCGTGATATAGAAACATGTCATCCATCATGATAGGTTTGTTGTTATGTAGAGCATAATGGAGACTCAAATTGTGTAATGCATCACAAGAAATATGTAGAGCATTGTTATTCATGGAATGCATATGGTGCACACAAGGGATGTAATCATGCGATACACAATAATTTTCCTAGCATGGCATAGTAGATGAATTGTGCAAATCATGTAAAGGAAGCATAGCAATATCATCACATGAAAAACAAAAGCCAATGACCATCATCTCGTCATCTATGCCATAAGTGCAAATGGGATTTATGTGAATGGGGCATGCATAGTCACTATGTTGAGATTGAAATGATGCAATATGGGATATCTCACTCATAGCATATGAAAAGGTTAATGGATTGTCAAACATGATGTGACCAAAAGAATTTTCACATGATATCCTATGGAGCATAGCATCACAACTAGGCAAATCAACATGCTCATCATCATATTTATCATAAATAGGTAAGTCATGACATGAAGAAGTGGCACTAGCATGAAGCATGGGTATAGGTGTGTCAACACCATGCAAGCAATCATGCGAAAAATAGTCCATTAGTGGGACAAGAGAAGCACCATCACCTATGTTGCCTTTGGAGCATCGCTCATGTGTTGTAGGTGAGGTGTTGAATACCAAGTCGTGGTCATCTTCATCGTGATGGAACCATGTGGGGGTGTAGCATCGTCCACCATGGCCATCATCATCTCCATTGGAGGTATGGACTCGTCGAGGATAGGTGTGTCATCATGTAGGAGACCTAGCACCAAAGAAGAAAACACACTAGGAGTAGAGGTTAAGTCGTTAGAAATCAAAGTGGCCTCACATGCCGTGTCAACTACCTCGCTCACTAAGTGTTGTGGCTCACTCACTCCCTCTCGGATGCTCTCACTCATATGGTTGGTGGAGTCACTCATATGGCTCTCAACCTCACATAGGATGTGTGGCATGCTCTCAAGTGTGGGGCTAGTGGTGGTCACACTCATCCTCTCATAGGAAATGCTCTCAATGTCACATGTGATGGAGTCAATCATGTCACTCATGTGGTGGTGGCTCTCCTCAGATGGCAATTGGGGCATCTCGTCACATGTCATTGTCGGAGAGATGTTGGTGCAAATATCTCCATGCTCAATCATGTCGTGGTCGTAGCTGTGGATGAAGGCCAAAGATGGCACATCATCACTCTCCTCGAAGACCAAAGATAAGGTCTCATGAGCGGTCTCGTAGCTTGACTCGGAGTATGAGTCCAATATGGGCGCCATCTTCATGTTATTGAAGAGGTTCGTGCTCGTCGTCATGGTCGAAGGGGATGGCCCTTGCTCGACCTTCTTGTCGCCGTCTTGTTGTTGGAGGCTCAAATGATGTGGCACCTCGTAGCTCGTCTCCATGACCGAAGGGAAATTCCCATGCTTGACCATCTTCCTTGAGGGGCTTCCGAGGATGGAAGTGTCGCCCTCGCTCGTAGGTGGTCGCCTCGTTGTTGAATATGTCGATATAGGCGAACCCATGGGAAGTAGGCAAAGATGCCGTACGTCCGAAGGGGAAGATGCCTTGATAGCACTTGGCGAAGATGCCAAAGTGGTGGTGGTATTAGCCGTAGCGCCATCTTGGTGGTGCTTGTCTCGCGGTCTTCTCTTATGGTCATGATGTTTGGACTTGGCGTGAAGTAGGGCTTGTTGGGACTTGTGCATTTGCGCTTGGTGAGCATCATCATGATGATGTTGGCGTTGTCACACTTGAGCTCGTAGTAGATGTCGTTCGTCGTCGTCATGCACATGTTGCTTGGAGATGACTTGCCCTTCATGACGAGGTGGATCACGTAGGTGATGGTGGTCGCCATGGAGATGTGGACGTGGACGACTTGCGCTTGCATCATTTTTGTGCTCCGAAGACTTGTGACTTGAACGTCGCCGCCTTGAGGATGATGAAGGGGAAGAACGGTTGATCAACAAGGTCCGAATCTCATCCATCCTTGCATCTTGCTCCTCCTTTTGTGCGGAAAGCTTGTTGTCGATGTAGTCCCTTTTCCTTGCTTCGGAGTGATGAATGTCGATGGAGAGGTTCTCGATGCTCTCTCTCAATCTTGATTGTGCGCCTTGCATTTGTCGTTGTAGATCGAATATTGACGCTTTGGTGATGTGTTTGTTCACGCCGTCATTGTTGTGGAAGACCGGAGATGAAATGCCTTGCCTATCCATCACTCCAAGAGAAAAATGTTAGTGGTAGAAAGAGAAGAACAAATACCAAATGTACCTTGACCGAAGTTGAAAGTGGATCAATGATCACTCCAATGTGGATAAGGAAATAGCACAATTGGTACCAATTCTTGTCGGTTTCTCACACCTACACAAGTAAGGCTTATGGTGGAGCTCAGTGAGGATAGTGGCACAAAAATTTGATGTAAAATGTTAGCAAGAGTCAATAATGTTGAAAAAGATTCACAAATGTGCAAGTGAAACAAGTAGACCAATAGCAATATGTGGCACACGGAAACACACACACACGGATAGATAAATGGGGTCGTGCAACCAAGGATGAGAACAAAATGTGGAATCCACGGAAAATGTTCGTGTTGCACAACTCAAGAGAGACGCTAGCACGATTGCTCTATGGGCGGATACGACACTTGTGCACAACCTATAAGATGCAAAATTTATGAATTTTCTATCCCAAGTATGCTATGTATGTATGGCTCCCGGTGTTATGATCCAAGATGATCTTATATGCAATGTGGTAATATGCTATGGCACTTGCTTACAAGCTTCTTTGCTCTTTTTCTTTTGCTTAAAAGCTTTATTCTCTTTTTCTTTTTGTATGGACACTTTGTGAAATGCACAAACCAAGATAGCTATCGTGTATATGCGGGAACAAACTTGAGGCACAAGGGATGGTATGATACCTATATGATATGGTATGTATGTAATGGAAGGTGTAGACCACTAATGTGCACAAGTAACGTTGTCGGCAATACTCAAATGGCTAGTCTCGATAGGCAAGTAACGCAAAATGGGCTAAGGGTTATCAATGCAATGGCAAGGGAATATACAATGGAGGGGTACCACGATACCAAGATGATATGGAGGTTACCGTCCGTGTCGATGATGAGTGGCGGTGATCTTGATGGAGATACCAAGATGATGGAGACTCGTCCCTAAGTAGCCAAAACACCTTAAGAAACGGAAAAACCGCGAACTCAAAATCTCAAATGTCAAATGGTGGTAGCGGGATGCGGTGGTGGTTGCGGAAGCTCAATGGGATTGTGGAAATGCAATTATGGGATTTGAGACGCAATGCGTAAGTGGACAGTAAGGTGGTGGACTATACACGGTGTCGGAGTTGGAAGCACGGTCCCTAAGTAGCCGAAACACCTTAGGAGACACAACTCACAACACAAACAAAATTGGGTTAATTTGGGGGTGGCGGAAGTGTATGGTGGGCAAGCCTATGCGGAAGTTATGGTGGTGGTGGTGGTTGATGAATAAGCAACCATCCCTAAGTAGCCTAAACACCTTAGGAGACTCAAATCACAACTCAAGCAACCACATATGCGATGGGGAACAAAATTGGTTAGGTTGCGGAAGTCGGTGGTGGTGTAGCGGAGGATGTGGTGGAAGCCCTAGGCAAAGATGCCAAAGTTCCAAAACTTTGATGGAGTCAAATGGTGTTTAAACCTATGTATATGGATGGGGGATGTCAATAGCTACTCAACGAGCTAAAGAACGCGAAAATCAGACTCCGGATGTGAAAGTTATGGTCGAAACGGTGAAACTCGGAATGCTGAAACTGGGAGGGGCGGTAGTACCGCTTGTGGAGCTCAATAATGACGGTGCAACTGAAGAACATGGTGGAGATGATTCTGAACATGAGCGCAATACATGGTTGTTGAAGACGCTGACATGTATGAAAGTTTAGTTGCTCAACGTTTTGAGTGTGCAGGTCACACAAGCTAAGAAAAAGCAGAGGCACTATTTGTTCCATACAAAGGGAGTTGTGAAGGAACATTTTGTTCACGTCATCATAGATGGAGGGAGTTGCAACAACTTGGCCATCATGGAGATGGTGGAGAAGCCGTCTCTCACCACAAAACCACATCTGCATCCTTGCTACATCCAATGGTTCAACAACAGCAGCAAGGTTAAGGCAACATGTATTGTTCGTGTGCATTTTAGTATAGCTACATATGCTGATTATGTTCATTGTGGTGTGGTACCCATGCAAGCATGTTCATTGTTACTTGGTGATCCATCAGCCGAGTGACGTGTGGTCGTCCGAGTGTCGTCGAGTTGTCCGAGTGAACTTCCTGATGTATTCATCCGAATGTTGGCATGTACCAAGGATCTACCTATGATGGTGATGGGCCCCATGTGGGTCCCAAATGATGGGTCCTTGACCCTACCTGTAATAGGTGACCACATCACCAGATGCCTTTGGCGCCCTGGTGGGTAGTGGGTGATGCGGAGCATCCTACGATCATGCCCATGTACACTCCAGCATACGCCTTTGGACCTAAGGTGAACTCGCTCGTTTCCGAATTTTCCCTTTCCGCATGTAAGACATGGATGCTACTTCAAGCGCGGACCTTGTGCATACTCAGGTACACCCGAGGAGACCATGGAGAGCCCAAGGACCAAGGCCAAGCGTGCACGAAAGTGAAGGAATAAGAAGGAAGAAGGGCCAGCTGCTACAGCGGCCAGACATCCGACCCTAGCACGGACATCTGACCCGACCCGGACATCCGGCCCGACCCCCGAAAATCCGGCATCGGCCATCCAGAGAGAACCGCAAAGGCCCAGCGCAGCCCGAACATCCGGCCATCACCCTGAACATCCGGCTCCTCCCGAAGCCCCGGACATCCTGCCCCCATCCATCGGAAATCCGGCCCCTCCATCAGCGAATGCATCTGGAAGACCCAGGCCAGCTCGGACATCCGGCCCCTTGCCCCGGACATCCGTCCCGTCCCGAAGCCCCGGACATCCGGCCCCTGCTTGTGCGCAGAGAACGGGCCAAGGGCCCATGTATCCTCTCCCCCTTACCCCTTCGTGTCTAAGGCCTATATATACTCCTCCACCTCCTTCTAGTTAGGGTTAGCGTTGTGTTAGCTCATTTGTGAGATAGAGCTTCGCTCATCCATATCGGATCTACTCCTTGAGAGAGACTGCGGCCCCTCTTTGGAGAAGATCCACCTTGGATTCAAAACCCCTTCATGGGAAGATCCCCTTGCTGATTCAAGACCTCATCTATGGAGAAGAACCGGTTACCCTATGTATCGTCCTTCCTTGGATTTGGACCGTGTATCTCTTTGCGTTCATGGATCTAGCACATGTATGACTGTTTCTTGTCTATTTGAGGGATTCTCTCATGTTTCCCCTCGTGATTTCCCTTGTTTTCCCCCTCATGTTCTTCATGTTCTTCGCGGGATCCGCTCCTTTCGTGAAAGATCGGTCGTATAGGGTTCTACCCTACATCATCTTGATATCATGAGGCATGTTGATCACGATTTCGGAGCCCCCCCTCTTTGTTTTCTAGCCTAATTTTGTTGATTTCGTCCTAAATTTGAAAATCCCCAGCAAAAAATAGCCCCAATTTTTTTTGTGATTTGTTGGTTTGATGATGTTTTGTTCATTTTGATCCATGGATTTGCTTGGTTTCAAGTGGATCTAGCATCTCCCCAAGTTTTCCCACTTTCCATCCACGAAATCTCTCCAATTTTGACCTTGGAATCATCAATTTCCTCCCCAATTCAAAATTTTCCGCCCCAAACGAGATCTGGAATCGTCGGGCCGGACATCCGGGCCCCAAGCCAGACATCCGGCTCCTGGAGCGCCAAATCTGCACGGTTCTGGACACTGACCCCCGGATATCCGGCCCCCACCCCCGGATATCCGGCCCCTGGCAACTCAGCCTGTTCCATTTCACCGTTTTGTCCATAACTAATTCATCCAGAGTCCGATTTTCGCGTTCTTTAGCTCGTTGAGAAGCTCTTGACATCCCCCTTCCCACAAAAATACTACCATCACCATTTGACTCCATCAAAGTTTTGGGACTTTGGCATCTTTGCCTAGGGCTTCCACCACAATCTCCGCATAACCACCACCAACTTCCGCAACCTAACCAATTTTGTTCCCCTTAGCATTTGTAGTTGTTTGAGTTGTGATTTGAGTCTCCTAAGGTGTTTAGGCTACTTAGGGACGGTTGCTTCTTCATCAACCACCACCACTACCCTAACTTCCGCATAGGCTTACCCACCATACAATTCCGCCACCGCAACTTAACCCAATTTTGTTTGTGTTGTGAGTTGTGTCTCCTAAGGTGTTTCGGATACTTAGGGACCGTGCTTACAACTAAGAAACCGTGTATAGTCCACCATCTTACCATCCATTTCTTCATTGCATACTCCACAACACATCATTGCCATTCTGCAATTTCATTGAGCTTCCACAAAACTACCACCGCATTCCCGCTACCACCATTTGACATTTGACATTTGAGATCTTGAGTTCGCGGTTTTTATGTTCCTAAGGTGTTTAGGCTACTTAGGGACGAGTCCCCATCATCTTGGTATCTCCATCAAGATCACCGCCACTCATCATCACTACGGACGGTAACCTCCATATCATCTTGGTATCGTGGTATCCCTCCATTGTATATTCCCTTGCAATTGCATTGTTAACCCTAGCCCATTTTGCGTTACTTGCCTATCGATACTAGACATTTGAGTATTGCCGGCAACATTACGTGTGCACATTAGTGGTCTACACCATACATTGCATACATACCATATCATATTGGTATCATATCATCCCTTATGTAGTTCCCGCATATATACAATTGCTATCTTGGTTTGTGCATTGTGCAAAAGTGGCCATCCACATACAAAAAAGAATAAGCTTTTAAGCAAAGAAAAAGAGTGAACAAAGAGCTTGTAAGCAAGTGCCATAGCATCATACCACATTGCATAAGATTGTCATATCCGATCATCTTGGATCATACCACCGGAATATCATATACATAGCATACTTGGGATAGAAGTCGTTGCATTTTTATCTCCTATAGGTTTTGCACAAGCATCGTATCCGCCTATTGAGCAATTGTGCTAGCGTCTCTCTAGAGTTGTGCAACAAGAGCATTTTCCGTGGATTCCACATTTTCAGCTCATTCCTTGGTTGCACGACCCCATTTATCTATCCGTGCGTGTGTTTCCATGTGCCACATATTGATATTGGTCTACTTGTTTCACTTGCTAATTTTTGGATATCTTTCAACATTATTGACTCTTGCTAACATTTTGCATCAAATTTGTGTGCCACTATCCTCACCGAGCTCCACCATAAGCCTTATTTGTGTAGGTGTGAGAAACCGACAATAATTGGTACCGATTGTGCTATTTCCTTGTTACATCATTGAGTGATCATTGATCCATCTTCAACTTTGGTCAAGGTACATTTGGTATAGTTCTTCTCCTTTCTACACTCACATTTTCTCGAGTCTTGTGACGGATAGGCAAGGCATTTCATCTCCGGTCTTCGACAACAATGACGGCGTGAACAACTACATCACCAAAGCATCAATCCTCGATCTACAACGACAAATGCAAGGCGCACAATCAAGATTGCGAGAGCGCATTGAGAACATCTCCATCGACATTCGTCACTCCGAAGCAAGGAAAAGGGACTACATCAACAACAATCTTTCCATGCACAAGGAGGAGCAAGATGCAAGTATGGAAGAGATTCGCACCTTGTTAATCAATCGTTCTTCCCCTTCGTCATCCTCAAGGCGGTGACGTTCAAGTCACAAGTCTTCGGAGCGCAAAAATGATGCAAGCACAAGTCATCCACGTCCACATCTCCATGGCGACCACCATCACGTTCGTGATACACATCGTTATGAAGGGCAAGTCACCTCCAAGCATCATGTGCACGACAACGATGAATGCCATCGAGCTCAAGCACGACAACAACACCATCATCATGAAGATGCTCGCAAAGCGCAAATGCACAAGTCCCAATAAGCCCTACTTCACGCCAAGGCCAAGCTTCAAGAGCACAAAAGAAGACCGCGAGACAACCACAACCAAGATGGCACTACGACTACAACAACCACTTCAGCATCTTCGCCAAGTGCTATCAAGGCATCTTCGCCTTTCGACGTACGACATCTTCGCCTACTTCCCATGAGTTCGCCCACATCGACATCTTCACCAACGAGGTGACCACCTACGAGCGTGGGCGACACTTCCATCTTCGGAAGCCCCTCAAGGAAGATGGCCGAGCATGGGAAATTCCCATCGGTCATGGAGACGAGCTATGAGGTGCCACATCATATGGGCCTCCAACAACAAGACGGTGACAAGAAGGTCTCGCAAGGGCCATCCCCTTCGACCACGGCGACGAGCATGAACCTCTTAAACTACATGAAGACGACACCCCAAAAGGACTCATTCTCTGAGTCAAGCTACAAGACCGCAAATGAGACCTTATCTTCGGTCTTAGAGGAGAGTGCTGATGTGCCATCTTCGGCCTTCATCCACAGCTACGACTACGACATGATTGAGCATGGAGACATTTGCACCTACATCTCTCCGACACCCACATATGATGAGATGTCCCAATTACCATGTAAGGAGAGACACCACCCCATGAGTGAGATAAGTGACACCACCATATGTGACATTGAGTGCATTTCCTATGAGAGGATGAGTGTGACCACCACTAGCCCCACACATGAGAGCGTGCCACACATCCTATGTGAGGTTGAGAGCCATTTGAGTGACTCCACCCACCATACGAGTGAGAGAATCGAAGAGGGAGTGAGTGAGCCACAACACTTAGTGAGTGAGGTAGTTGACATGGCACGTGAGGCCACTATTATTTCTAACGACCTAACCTCTACTCCAAGTGTGTTTTCTTCTTTGGTGCTAGGTCTCCTACATGACGACACGCCTATCCTCGATGAGTCCATACCTCCAATGGAGACAATGATGGCCATGGAGGACGATGATGCACCCCCACATGGTTCCATCAAGATGAAGATGACAACGACTTGGTCTTCGACACCTCACCTACAACACATGAGCAATGCTCTAAAGGTAACATAGGTGATGGTGCTTCTCTTGTCCCACTAGTGGACTATTTTACGAATGATTGCTTGCATGATGTTGACACACCTACTCCCATGCTTCATGCTAGTGCGACTTCCTCATGTCATGACTTACCTATTTATGATGAATATGATGACGAGCATGTCGAGTTTCCTAGTTGTGATGTTATGCTCCATAGGATATCATGTGAAAATTCTTTTGGTCACATCATGTTTGGCAATCCATTAAACTTGTCATATGCTATGAGTGAGATCTCCAATGTTGCATCATTTCAATCTCAACATAGTAACTATGCATGCCCCATTAAAATAAATCCCATTTGTACTTATGGCATAGATGACGAGATGATGGTCATTGGCTTTTGTTTTTCATATGATGATATTGCCATGCTTCCTTTACATGATTTGCGCAGTTCATCTATACCATGCCATGATCACATTGTTCCAAATATGCATTGTTTTGAATGTTGTCAATATTCTCCATGTGATATTTCCATTAATGCTCATGAGGAGACCCCCAGAGTTTCCTCAAACATATTAGGATATTTTGATGCATTCCATACTTTGTATGACTCTCATAATTGCTTTCACCGTATGCATTCCATGAATAACAATGCTCTACATATTTCCCATGATGCATTACACAATTTGAGTCTCCATTATGCTATACATAACAACAAACCTATCATGATGGATGACATGTTTCTATATCACGCATCTCATTTATTTGAGCATTGGCTATTTTGTGCTAACCAACACTTGCACGTGCGCATCATGATGGATGATGTGTACATATATACCATGCACACACAATTTTCCCTTTGGCTTTGTTTTGTGTAGGTACTCACGTATACTCGTCAACCTCTCAATCCCAAGAGTTGACGAAATGAGCTCTTGAGAGCAAAGATGACTTGGGATCCCGTGAACTATCCTTCCCACCGTTCTCTTCGTGCAACGACTACGCGCATCTATTCTACTTGTCTCTCACACGGCTATGTGCTATATAGCACTTGTTACGTTATGCCCATTTTCTCGTGTTCACTTTGCATGCTATGCTTGTTTCTATGTCTTTGCCATGCAATTGTGACCCTTGCTTGCATCTACCCATGATTCACCATTATGCTACTCCTATGTGTATTTGCATGCTTTGTGGAGATCATTGTTACTATTGCCATGTTTATCATGTGCCTCATGCTATTGATGATATTTTGCTCATATCTTGCCTTCATGCTTGTGATGTGTCTTGTGCATTATTCATGACTACCATTTGCACACATGACATACTTGACATGATTCCTTCTAGTACGTTGCATCTTCGCACTACTAGCTTGCTTTCCTTGATTCATATGATTGCTTGCTTTGTTGCATCACCCATGTTCCATTATTAGTTGCTTTCTTGGGTTGATGACGTATATGTTCATGCCTCTCACATGATATATTTTGTTCATTGTTGCTTGCCTCCAATTGTTGCATCTATGATTATTGATCTTGGAGACTTGGACACTTTACTTGTGATGCATGCTAGCTTGATTGAGCCTATTGTATTTGGTTGTTCTCGCATCATATGCCTCCATACTATGACATGCTCCCTTATCCTTTCTTATGATGAGCATGATGCATACACTTGTTGGGTATCTTACCACACGAATGATAGGTTTTGCACTACCGCTAACCTCATTTGTTTTTCTGAGTGTTTGTCATGTTCTTTCGTTTTGAAGGATTCACAAGGTGGTGCCATCACGCGACAACTTGGTCATATGAAGGCGTACACGATGCACGACACCAACATTTTTGAAATTCTAATAAAGGTGAACTCATTCCCTTTGAGCCATCCTCAAATACGCATATTGGATGGGTCACTCTTTCATTGTTGTCTACTTCTTGTTGTCTACATGATACATCTCGCGAACGGAGGAGAAACATTGGAGATTGGCTCTATGGACCTTCAAATTGTGGAGTGCTCAGACTTCGCCACCGGACCACCACTTCTACCACGACATCGAGCTATAGTACACCACCACCCATAAAAAATTTGCATCTTATGCATGGATTGACTCACATTATGATTGCCTTGTTGCATCTTGTATTCCCATGTCATCCATGATATATGAGCTTGTGCACTTCCTTAGCAAATTTGTTGTGATATACCTTGATGGCATATTCATACATCATGATCTTATTGCCTACCATCAATTGCATGATCACATCACATTGAGCATCCATTACCATATTCATGCTATTGATAAACCGTATCACTATGACATCATTTTGCATCGTGGTTGCATTGATCATATTCACAACACAGGCATAATGAATGCTTTTGCTCCCATGAATGATTCACATCTCATTCCATATCATCTTGCTAAGCTTCATGTGTTTTGTTACGAACATTCTTGCCGCACGGACTCATACTTCCTTGATGGACACTTTGTGTGCGCTAACCATTGTATTTTCGAGTGTCATTTGTGTTTTCTTTTCTTGCATGTATACCACTCCGGCGACAACTTGGAGTACTTGGATTGCGCAATATTTTCAACTCCGCCCAACTATAAGTCCGTCCACAACAACCGTTTCCATGGTGATGAGGATCACGACCCGAGGTCGGATCTTTCCTAAGGGAGGGGAGATGATGCGGATCATCCTACGATCATCCCCATGTACACTCAAGCATACGCCTTTGCACCTAAGGTGAACTCGCTCCTTTCCGAATCTTCCCTTTCTGCATGTAAGACATGGATGGTACTTCAAGCGCGGACCTTGTGCATACTCAGGTACACCCGAGGAGACCATGGAGAGCCCAAGGACCAAGGCCAAGCGTGCACGGAAGTGAAGGAAGAAGGGCCAGCTACTACAGCGGCCGGACATCCGGCCCGACCCCTGGAAATCCGGCATCGGCCATCCAGAGAGCACCACAAAGGCCCAGCGCAGCCCGGACATCCGGCCATCACCTCGAACATCCGGCTCCTCCCGAAGCCCCGGACATCCGGCCCCCATCACTTGGAAATCCGGCCCCTCCATCACTGAATGCATCTGGAAGACCCAGGCCAGCTCGGACATCTGGCTCCTTGCCCCAGACATCCGGCCCGTCCCGAAGTCCCGGACATCCGGCCGCCATCCCAGACATCCAGCCCCTGCTTGTGTGTAGAGAATGGGCCAAGGGCCCATGTATCCTCTCCCCCTTACCCCTTCGTGGCTAAGGCCTATATATACTCCTCCACCCCCTTGTAGTTAGGGTTAGCATTGTGTTAGCTCATTTGTGAGATAGAGCTTCGCTCATCCATATCAGATCTACTCCTTGAGAGAGACCGCAGCCCCTCTTTGGAGAAGATCCACCTTGGATTCAAGACCCCTTTATGGGAAGATTCCCTTATGGATTCAAGACCTCCTCTATGGAGAAGAACCGGTTACCCTATGTATCATCCTTTGTTGGATTTGCACCATGTATCTCTTTGTGTTCATGGATCTAGCACATGTGTGATTGTTTCTTGTCTATTTGAGGGATTCTCTCGTGTTTCCCCTCGTGATTTCCCTCGTTTTCCCCCTCGTGTTCTTCGTGTTCTTCACGGGGTCCGCTCCTTTCATGAAAGATCGGCCATATAGGGTTCCATCCTACATCAGTGGGGCTCACAAGCCTCCATTTGACCTACCTCTGCCTCTATAAATACCCTAAAATCAAAAAAACCTACCAGGGAGTCCACAAAATACTTATTCCGCCGCTGCAAGTTCCAAAGCCATGAGATCCCATCTAGAGGCCTTTTTCGGCACTCTGCCAGAGGGGGAACGATCACTGAGGTGTTCTTCATCATCCTTGCTGCCCCTCCTCTGATGCATGAGTAGTTTACCACAGACCTATGGGTCCATAGTTAGTAGCTATATGGCTTATACTCTCTTTTTAACCTTCAATATAATGTTCTCCTTGGTGTTCTTGGAGATCTATTTGATGTAATGAGTTTTTGTGGTGTGTTTATTTGGATCCGATAAATTGTGAGTTTATGATCAGATCTATCCATGAATATTATTTGAGTTTTCTCTGAACTCTTTTATGCATGATTATTATAGCCTCATATTTCTTCTCCAAATTATTGGTTTGGTTTGGCCAACTAGATTGATTTATCTTGCCATGGGAAGGGGTGCTTTGTGATGGGTTCGATCTTGCGGTGCTCAATCTCAGTGACAGAAAGAGACATGACACGCATCCATCGGTGCTATTAAGGGTAACAAGATGGGATTTATTTCATGTGTGAGTTTATCTTGTCTACGTCATGTTATCTTGCTTAAGGTGTTACTCCGTTTTTTCATGAACTTAGTACACTAGATGCAAGCTGGATAGCGGGCGATGTGTGGAGCAATAGTAGGAGATGCATAGTCGTTTCGGTCTACTTGTCTCGGATGTGATGCCTATATACATGATCGTTGCCTTAGATATCGTCATAACTCTCATGAGCATAACAAATTTTCTTCATTGAGTAGTGTATTAAGTTCATGGAAAAACGGAATAATGCAATAAGAATGATGACATGATGTAGACAAGATCTGTTTATCTATTGCGTAGATATAGATCCCATCTTTTTATCCTTAGTAGCAATGATACATACGTGTTGTTTCCCTTTCTGTCACTGGGATCAAGCACCGTAAGATCGAACCCACTACCGGGCACATCTTCCAATTGCAAGATAAATAGATCAAGTTGGCCTAACAAAACCCAAATATCGGAGAAGAAATACGAGGCTATAAGAGATCATGCATATAAGAGATCAAAGAAACTCAAATAACTTCCGTGGATATAAAAAGATATGAATGATCATAAACTCAAAGTTCATCAGATCCCAACAGACACACCGCAAAAAGAGTTACATCATATGGATCTCCAAGAGACCATTGTATCGAGAAATCAGCGAGAGATAGAAAGCCATCTAGCTAGTAACTACGGACCCGAAGGTCTACAAAGAACTACTCATGCATCATCGGAGAGGCACCAATGGAGGTGTCGAACCCCATCCGAGATGGTGTCTAGATTGGATCTGGTGGTTCTGGACTCTGCGGCGGCTGGATGAATATGTCATCGACGCTTCTAGAGTTTTGGTATTTTTGGGGTATTTATAGAGTAAAGAGGCGGTTCGTGGGGCATCCCAGGTGGGCACAACCCACCAGGGCACGCCTGGGCCTCCTGGCGCGCCCAGGTGGGCACAACCCACCAGGGCGCGCCTGGGCCTCCTGGCACGCCCTGGTGGGTTGTCCCCTCCCCGGGACTCCCCCCAGGTGCAACCAGGGCCCAACATGATCCTTCTGGTCCATAAAAAATCTCTGTAAAGTTTTGTGGCATTTGGACTCCACCTGATATTGATTTTTTGTGATGTGAAAAACACGGAAAAAACAGGAACTGGCACTTGGCACTATGTCAATAGGTTAGTACCAAAAAATGATATAAAATGACTATAAAATGATTATAAAACATCCAAGATTGATAATAAAACAACATGGAACAATCAAAAATTATAGATACATTGGAGACGTATCAGCATCCCCAAGCTTAACTCCTACTCGTCCTCGAGTAGGTAAGTGATAAAAACAGAATTTTTTATGTGGAGTGTTGTTTAACATGTCATATCATATTCTTTTATTTATAGCATGGACATTTGGACTTTTTATGTGATTCAAAGAAATAGTCTAGTTTTGACATAATAATATAGATACTCAAGCATATCAACAAGCAACCATGTCTTTCAAAATATCAATGCTAAAATAAGTTATCCCTAGCCCATCATGCTCAAACATTGATCCATTCATGAAACACACTCGAATATTTGCTACACCCAATACTTAAGTACGATCATATTGCCTCCTAGTTGGAGCTTTTATAAGAGAAGATGGAGACTCAATTTCAAAATAAAAATTGCATAAAGTAAAAGAAAGGCCCTTCGCAGAGGGAAGTAGGGATTTGTAGAGGTGCCAGAGCTCAAAGCGAAAAATTAGAGATAAAAACATTTTGGGAGGTGTGTCCATCCCACCAACGAAAATGACTTAGAGTTCCCAACACTTTCCAGGCTAGATATGCCATAGGCGGTCCCCAAACAGGAAATAAAATTTATTCCTTTTCCACCATACTTTCACTTTCCATGGCTAACCGTATCCATGGGTGCCCTCCATACCAACACTTTCCAAGGAATTTATTATTTGACAACATAAAGTAAATTCATTTTTGCATTTCGGGACTAGGCATCC
Organism: Triticum dicoccoides; assembly: GCF_002162155.2. Lineage (NCBI taxonomy): Eukaryota > Viridiplantae > Streptophyta > Magnoliopsida > Poales > Poaceae > Triticum > Triticum dicoccoides. The sequence goes on from NC_041390.1 coordinate 277,538,357, forward strand.
CCAAGACCTTTGCCTTACTCTCATACAATGACAAGTGAATAAACACTCATCTTGAAAATAACACATCCAGCATGGAAAATATTAGCCACTCGTTACCGTTCCGCGAGCGAAACAAACACACAAAAGAGAAGTTTATTTTCAAAATTAGAGATGGCACATGCAAATTTGCTTAGAATGGCAAAAGAATGCCTCATATAGGTAGATATAGTGGACTCATGTGGCAAAACTGGTTTAAAGGATTTTGGGTGCACAAGTAGAGATCATACTTGGTGCAAAATGAAGGCTAGCAAAAGATTGGGAAGCGACCAACCAAGAAACGGATAATCTCATAAGCAAGCATTAAGCATAATTAACACCGAATAGTACACCACAACTAGGACATAATTTTCATTGCATGACTATTGACTTTCGTGCATGCATAGGGAATCACAAACCTTAACACCAATATTCTTACTAGAGCACAATTGGTCATCAACATAACTCACATATCACATCATCATATCTCAAAACTATTACTAAGAATCAAGTTTATTTTGTCCAATGATCTTCATGAAATTTTTTTCTTTATCCTTCTTGGATATCTATCACTTTGGGACTAATTTTCATGTGTTGCTTTTCATAAGCTCAAACAAATATAAGTGAAGATCATGAGCATAACAAATTTTCTTTCTCTCAAAATAATTTAAGTGAAGCAAGAGAGAATTTCTTCAAAATTTTACTAACTCTCAAATAAATCTAAATGAAGCAAGAGAACATTTATTCAAAAATACTAAGCACACCATGCTCAAAAAGATATAAGTGAAGCACTAGAGCAAGCCCATTGCTCATAAAAATTTAAGTAAAGCATAGAGAGCAATTCTAACAAGTCATGAACTAATTTTGGCTCTCTCAAATAGGTGTGTCCAGCAAGGATTGATGCTTAAACACATAATAAAACAAGCAAAGACTCATATCATACAAGATTCTCCAAGCAAAACACATATCATGTGACGAATAAAAATATAGTCTCAAGTAAAATACCGATGGTCGTTAGAAGAAATAGGGGATGCCACTCGGGGGCATACTCAAGCTTAGTTGGTTGCTCATTCTTGGATAATAGCTTGGGATTCCGGGGCATCCCCAAGCTTAGGCTCTTCTATCCTTCTTTCATCCATCGTAAGATAACCCAAAACTTGAAAACTTCAATCACACAAAACTCAACAAAACCTTCATGAGATTTGTTAGTATAAGAATAATAAATCACTACTATAAGTACTGTATCAAACCAATTCATATTTTTTTGTATTATATCTACTGTATTCCAACTTTTCTGTGGCAAAAACTCATCAAAGAAGACCATAGAGCCATCAAAATAAGCACACAACACAAAGAAAACAGAATCTGTCAAAACAGAACAGTCTGCAGAAATCTGACTATTTCGAATACTTATATAACTCCAAAAATTCTGAAAAGTTAGGAAGACCTGAGAAATTTGTATATTGATCTACTGCAAGTGGAATGGGTATTTTATCGCTCTCTAAAAAAGGAAAATTAATTTCGTGAGCGTAAAAGTTTCTGTTTTTTCAGCAAGATCAAACAACTATCACCCAGGAAGATCCTAAAAGCTTTACTTGGCACAAACACTAATTGAAACATAAAAAACACAATCATAACAGTAGCATAATTCTGCTCACACAAAAACTGGAATCAAAAAGCAAAAATAAAATTTATTCATTGGGTTGCCTCCCAACAAGCGCTATTGTTTCACGCCCTTAGCTAGGCATAAAGATTTCAATGATGCTCACACGAAAGATAATAATTGAAACACAAAGAGAGCATCGTGAAACATGTGACAAACACATTTAAGTCTAACATACTTCCTATCCATGGGAACTTTATAGGAAAACAAATTGTCAAGACAACATATATCTAGCATGTGCAAAGGAGAGGAATAAAATGTTGAAAATCTCAATATAACGAGAGGTAATTTAGTAACATGAAAATTTCCACAACCATATTTTTCTCTCCCATAATAATTACATGTAGGATCATACTCAAATTCAACAATATATCTATCATATAAAATTTTCTCTTCATGATCCACATGCATGCAAAGTTGACACTCTTCCAAAATAGTGGGATTATCATCAAATAAAGTCATGACCTCTCCAAGCCCACTTTTATCAAGAAAAATCATAATATTGAACATACTCGAAGGTAGTGGGATCATTATTACCTAGAGTTTACACTCTTCCAAACCCACTTTTAATATTCATCATGAGGCTTAAATAAATTTTCAAGATCATAAGAAAAATCACCCCAATCATGATCATTGCAATAAGTAGTGGACATATAAAAATTAGCATCCCCAAGCTTGGGGTTTTCCATATTATTAGCACAATTGACATTAATAGAATTTATAGTAAAATCATTGCAATCATGCTTTTCATTCAAGGAGCTATCATGAATCACTTCATAAATTTCTTCATCACAATTTTCAGATTCACGAATCTCAAGCAAAACTTCATAAAGATAATCAAGTGCACTCTACTCACTAGCAATTGGTTCAACATAATCAAATCTTTTGAAAAGATTAGCAAGTGGATGAGGATCCATATCAATAGATTTTTAGCAAGCAAATAGAAGGCACATGGTAACACAGGCAAAGGTAGCAAACAAGATTGCTACCAAAGTGATAGATCTAACGAGAAAATGACGAACGAAAAAGAGGGGCGAATAAAAACATCAATTTTTGTGAAGTGGGAGAGAGGAAAACAAGAGGCAAATGGAAAATAAAAATGCGAGGATATGAGATTTGTGATTAGGAACCTGGTATATGTTGAAGATCCTCCCGGCAACGGCGCCAGAAATTCCTTTTGATTGCTCCCTGACTATAGCGCCAGAAAGCTCCTGTCTGCTAGGACTACGTCGGTATTTCCCCAAAGAGGAAGGGATGATGTAGCACAGCGAAGGTAGGTATTTCCCTCAGTGATCAAACTAAGGTTATCGAACCAGTAGGATAACCAAGCAACACAATGTAAACAACACCTGCACACAAATAACAACACCTCATAACCCGACGTGTTAAAGGGGTTGTCAATCCCTTTTGGGTAACGATGCCAGAAATTTGTAGTAGATTGAAATAATGGATCGTAAATAAAATAAAGTGCAGCAAAGTATTTTTGTATTTTTGGTTTAATAGACCTGAATAAAAATGCAAAAGGAAAAGTAGATCGCAAGCAAATATATGAGAAAGAAGACCCGGGGCCGTAGGTTTCACTAGTGGCTTCTCTCGACAAAGATAGCAAATGGTGGGTAAACAAATTATTGTTGGGCAATTCATAGAACCTCAAATAATTATGATGATATCCAGGCAATGACCATTACATAGGCATCACGTCTAAGATTAGTAGACCGACTCCTACCTGCATCTACTACTATTACTCCACACATCGACCGCTATCCAGCATGCATCTAGTGTATTAAGTTGATGGAAAACGGAGTAATGCAATAAGAACGATGACATGATGTAGACAAGATCCGTTTATCTATTGCGTAGATATAGATCCCATATTTTTATCCTTAGTAGCAATGATAAATACGTGTTGTTTCCCTTTCTATCACTGGGATCAAGCACCATAAGATCGAACCCACTACCGGGCACCTCTTCCCATTGCAAGATAAATAGATCAAGTTGTCCAAACAAAACCCAAATATTGGAGAAGAAATACGAGGCTATAAGAGACCATGCATATAAGAGATCAAAGAAACTCAAATAACTTTCATGGATATAAAAAGATATGACTGATCATAAACTCGAAGTTCATCAGATCCCAACAAACACACCGCAAAAAGAGTTACATCATATGGATCTCCAAGAGACCATTGTATTGAGAAATTAGCGCGCGAGAGAGAGAGAGAGAGAGAGAGAGCCATCTAGTTACTAACTACAGACCCGAAGGTCTACAAAGAACTACTCACGCATCATCGGAGAGGCACCAATGGAGGTGGTGAACCCCATCCGAGATGGTGTCTAGATTGGATCTGGTGGTTCTGGACTCTGCGGCGGCTGGATGAATATTTTGTCAATGCTTATAGGGTTCTAGTATTTTTGGGGTATTTATAGAGCAAAGAGGTGGTCCGGGGGCACCCGAGGTGGGCACAACCCTCCAGGGCGCGCCTGGGCCTCCTGGCGCGCCCTGGTGGGTTGTCCCCTCCTCGGGAATCCCCCCAGGTGCAACCAGGGCCCAACATGTTCCTTCTGGTCCATAAAAAATATCTATAAAGTTTCGTGGCATTTGGACTCCATCTGATATTGATTTTCTGCGATGTAAAAAACACGGAAAAAACAGGAACTGACACTTGGCACTATGTCAATAGGTTAGTACCAAAAAATGATATAAAATGATTATAAAACATCCAAGATTGATAATAAAACAGCCTGGAACAATCGAAAATTATAGATACGTTGGAGACGTATCACTCACAAGTAGCAACTCTCGTCTTTTGCACTTGATATACTTAGAGTAGATGTAGTAGTAGTATAAGACAAAGGTTTTGTTCTAGTAGCTGAAATAATTTTGTAGCCTTTGTTCTGTTTAGTCTAGATAACCAAGACTTGTCGTGGGACTGTTTTAAGTGAAATGATCTTAACTAAGAATAACCATGCACAAGAGAAACTATTCAAAGACTTGGGTGTTGAGAAAAATTGTAGAGAAGATGATGTTTGAAATGCTCAACCCCTTGTTGTTAATTTTAATAGACTTGATAGATCTTGTGGATTAAATTGTGTAGAGGAACTTACTTGAAGGGTGGACGAGATTATGCCAAAAAGTTGTGTTGTATCTCTTACATGGTGCTTCAGCTTCTCGCTGGTGCCATGACCCTGCTACTATATGCACATGTACATGTGTAAATGTGACTTTGTGACATTCATTGATGTTATGTCGAGGTCTCCACTGACCAATGAACAATCCACCAGAGCTATGGCTCGGATTTTCGTTATGTGTTTGCTACCGTACGTAGTTGCCACACTACAAACGAATATTATTCGACTTTCTCCTGAATTGTTGTGTATGTGGTAAATAAAGGGCACTGATCAAAAGATATCAAAACAGACATACATCAAAGGTCCATAGTTCCAAAAAATTAAGCCACATCGAAACTCTACGGATGATCACTTATTTGGCATAATCCCTTCACGTGACGACCAAAGTTTCAACAAGAAGTGATTGAAATAAAGTGCTTGAGAGCCTTGAGAATGAGATAATTGTGGGTATGTTTATGAGCACTCTAGCGTCATGTTTTTCTACATGCCTTTCACTCCCTAACTTATGTTTTTATGGCTTCATTAAAGAAAAACTCTTCCGTGCATTCCCTGCAAGCAAGTGATGTCTAGGAAAAACATAATTGAGTGTTGCAAAGTTGTTTTATCTAGTAGATCGAAAACTTTGTGTTGATTATCTTTGCTTCACTAACACTTGCACAATAATCATGCCACCGCTACACCTACACTAAGTTTTCAGGTCAAGAAGCGGAGGGCTATCTGAGCATACCGATCGTAAGTGAACCAAAACATTCTCGTTATTTCAGTTTAAACAAATGAAGTCCTTATGATTCAGATTTCTCTTTATGTTGCTTGAGGACGATTGATGAGTCTAAATTATGTGATTATTTTGTTAGTATTTTTGTGCCCACACCATAGGCTTAGTGGGATTTTACCATGTTCGCGCACTTCTATTTGTCGTTTTCCTCAGATAAAGCTTTTTGGACCAAATATTATTATATGGAAGAAATCTCAGAAATGGTAGTGGAATCACAAAATTAAAGTGATAATCACCTACCATAAGAGAAAGAAGCAAAATGGGCAAAGAAGCAGTCGACAGGATGTCCAGAGCAAAAGACGGCTTTCCATACGACTGCACCCGCCCCTATGAGCGCTCATATGGAGTGCCATCGCCACCGCTGGATCAACTATACTCACCCCTTGAAGACGGATCATAAGTCAGACGCCCAGAGACACCAGAAACTCATCCAGAACAAGGAACCCTAGACTCCAGAGTGATCCGGAGGGAGGAACCGACAAGGAGGAGGCCGCCTCCACCATCTTCATCAAGAAGGCTCCACCATCATCCCCATTGTCATCATCATGACCATCTATATTTCCCCTATTGTAATATCAAGAACCCTAAAGGAATAACTTGTGTATTACATGTGCAATTCGTTCATGTTTCCCATCTTTGGTGGTATGATGTTTGTTTCCCTCATGTGTGAGTAGTTCCCTTAGTTCTCGGGGACATGGATAAACCCTAGTGTGCAATAGATCGATTGATATTAGGATTTGACATCCTCTTTTCATGTTTATGTCAATAATCTTCTTGACATTGGGTGAAGTCGACCATCCTATGTATGCCAACTTTAGACAGAAGGTTATTATTGTTGGCGAACTATGTGGTTGCAGAGGTGGATGACATGATAGGCCCCATCTCCCTTCGTAGCGTATCATTGTAGCAGGCGGTAAAACGGAGACCACTTTGGCTACGTCCACGGGGACATCTTTCCCCTTAATTACTGTTTGATAACTGGAGCGGGGAAGAATGGTGGTGGCGTATGTGACACGGAGCTGTCGCGTGTATGCACATATCTGTACCGGCTCTGCCCACAAAGAGAAACATGTAAAGTGGCTTAGAAATCTGAAGTAAAATTATGTTTAGGCACCGCTATAGATGCACACTAGAGGGGATTCAGGACTCCCTATGAACGCTTTAATCCCACTTATCTCAAGTCTATCATTTACAATTCTAGCGGTTTACTAATGACCCACAAGTATAGGGGGTCAATTTTAGCTCTTTTCGATAAGTAAGAGTGTCGAACCCAACGAGGAGCGGAAGCAAATGACAAGTGGTTTATAGTAAGGTATTGTCTGCAAGTGCTAAAATTGTAAGTAGCGAGTAGTTTGATAGCAAGATAATTTGTAATGATAATAGTAAAAAAAAAGTGCAGCAAGGTAGCCCAATCCTTTTGAGACAAAGGATAGGCCAAAATGGTATCTTATGATAAGCAAAGTGTTCTTGAGGGTACACGGGAATTTCATCTAGTCACTTTCATCATGTTGGTTTGATTTGTGTTCACTACTTTGATAATTTGATATGTGGGTGGACTGGTGCTTAGGTTCTATTCTTGCTTGAACAAACCTCCTACTTATGATTAACCCTCCCGCAAGCATCCGCAACTACGAGAAAAGTATTAAGAATAAATTCTAACCATAGCGTTAAACTTTTGGATCCAATCGGTCCCTTACGGAATAGCGCATAAACTGGGATTTAAGCTTTTGTCACTATCGCAATCCACCATCTAATTGCTACTCCAAAATGCATTCTCTTAGGCCCAAATATGGTGAAGTGTCATGTAGTCGACGTTCACATGAGACCACTAAGGGAATAACAACATACATACTATCAAAATATCAAACACATATCAAGTTCACATGATTACTTGCAACATGATTTCTCCCGTGACCTCAAGAACAAAAGTAACTACTCACAAATGATAATCATGTTCATCATCAGAGGAGTATTAAATAGCATAATGGATTTGAACATATAATCTTCCACCAAATAAACCATATAGTAATCAACTACAAGATGTAATCAACACTACTAGTCACCCACAAGTACCAATCTATAGTTCCGGTAACAAGATTGAACACAAGAGATGAAGTAGGGTTTGAGAGGAGATGGTGTTGTTGAAGATGTTGATGGAGATTGCCCTCCCCAAGATGGGAGAGTTGTTGGTGATGATGATGACGATGATTTCCCCCTCTGGGAGGGAAGTTCCCCCGGCGGAATCGCTCCGCCGGAGGGCCAAAGTGCCCCTGCCCAAGTTCCGCCTCGAGGCGGTGGTGCTTCGTCCCAAAAGTCCTCCTCTTATTTTTTTTCTAGGTCAAAATGACTTATATACCAGAAGATGGGCACCGGAGGTGGGTCGAGGAGGCCACAACCCACCAGGGCGCGCCTGGGGGGGCTGACGCACCCAGTGGGTTGTGCCCACCTGGTGGGCCCCTCTGGTGTTTATTGGCTCCAGTATTTCTTAAATAATCTATAAAAAATCTCCATGAAGTTTCAGCTCATTTGGAGTTGTGCAAAATAGGTGGCCTGATGTAGCTTTTCCAGGTCCAGATTTCCAGCTGCCAGAATTCTCCCTCTTGGTGTGTTCCTTGCAAATAATCAGAGAAAAGGCATTAGATTTACTCCAAAAAGCATTATTATGGATAAAAACATTATAAATAGTAGTAAGAAAACATGATGCAAAATGGATGTATCAACTCCCCCAGGCTTAAACCTCGCTTGTCCTCAAGCGAAAACCAAAATCAAAAACATGTCCACATGCTTTGAGAGAGAGGTGTCGATAAAAACAAAATACGGACATAGAAGCATCATGTTGACTATTATAACAACAACAAAATTAAACATAGGACTTTTATCATAGAACTTTTATCATATACTTCTCATGAATAAGTAATAGTTCATCACACAATCGAAGTATAAAGCAACAACTCTATTAGAAACCAACAAACTATGTTCTTAGTCAACTTTGCAACTACAATTCATCATCTTTTCAGGAAGGGTCACGTGTAGGAGCCTTTAGTAAAGTCCACATACTCAACCATCATATAGTCTTCTATGATTGCTAACACTCACCTCGTACCCCTAAGCAAAACGTTTCAACCAGACACATAGAAAGATAGGGGCTTATAGTTTCGCCTCCCAACATACTCACCTTGAGAGTGATGTCAACAATAATAACTCATGCCATCTATATTCAACTCGACATATGTGCCTAGATCTTTCCTCACCACATGATGCTTGCCAAAGGAGAAAAATAAAAGGAATAGAGAGAAAAACTTTGACTCTTTGCATAAAAGTAAAAGATATGCCCTTCGCAGAGGGAAGCAGAGGTTGCCATGCGCTTATTTGTTTGTATGCTCAATCCCTTAGTGCAAGAGCACGTCACGTTGTATTGCCCCTTAAGATGACAACCTTTATTATGCAGTCTGTCGCTTTTATTCTTTGTCATCCAATTTCGTAAACGCTCAATTTTATCTTACACCAAATGATCTCACACTTCTAGAAGCAATTTTTATTGCCTTTTTGCACCGATGACAACTTACTTGAGGGATCTTGCTCAATCCCTAGATAGGTGTAGCGACCCGACCTCAAACGGTCAAGTCTCTATGCTTTAGTGTCATCCCTAGATCGGTAATGCTGACACATACAGTACTCGAAGGATTTATAACAGAGTGGCAATCACACACTTATTACATCAAATGTCTCAAGAGAGAACTTATTACAATAAATATGGCTTAAGGCCATCTAATACGATAACAGCGGAAGGCTTGGAAGATAAAGTGAGTCCATCAACTCCAACGGCATAGCTGAGTGCATAACAAACGACCTATCGCACCTTACTCCTCGTCTGAAAAGTCTACAACATGATATGTTGCAGCCCGAAAATGGGTCAGCACATGGAATATGCTGGCATTGTAACACAGGAGAGTAATGAACAGATAAAAACTATCACTACATGCATATATGGCTGGTGGAGGCTCTATGGTTAAAATGTTTAGGGAAAAGCTAATTTTTCCCTACAACAAAGGAATATATTTTATTTAACTATCATGGTAGTTGAACAACATTGAGAAGGTTCCTCCAACTCAATCCCAATTAAAAATAATTATCAACCCAACAAAATTTATTTAGAGCGATGAGATCCATATGATAATCCAAGAACCAGATACTCAAGATGTCCATAAACGGGGACACGGCTAACCATGATTAGTTTGTACACTCTGCGGAGGTCTGCGCACTTTTCCCCACAAGACTCGATCTCCTCCGTTGTATTTCTCGCATTGCATGGTGTTTGAGAAACGGATGACCGAGACATAGTCTTTCCGAAGAGGTCCCCTTAACTGATAGATAGGCCGGTACACCTACAATCCCCTACATCTGCTAGACCATCATGTAAAGGTTTCCCACAACTTATGATCCCTTTTGGCTGCATACGGAAGTTTCTAGCATGAAATAATCTTATGATCCCTTTGAGCCTGGGTGGCGGACCGTAGGATGATCACACGGGTACTCTGGGATATCCTAGGACAACATTGGATTCTCCAGGTGCCCACAAGCAATCCACCCAGATGTGTATTAAAGTTGCCACCTTAAGTTCAACCATTAATTAACAATCTCTCGACTCTCATGGATACACTCAAACCCAATCCACGTCTACGAGCATAGCATGGCAGTATAAGCATAGCGTAGAAGTAACTCCTAGGGTTTGATAATAAAGCAGGTAATAGGTTCTACCTCATCATCTACTTCCTAGACCCACAAGTTAAGAGATCCTACTCATGCAATGTGTGAGGGTTGAAACTAATGCATAAAAATTGGGTGATAAAGGGGTATGATCAAAGTGTTACTTGCCTTGTTGACGATCTGCAAATCCTAGAGACTCGTAGTAGCATGCTTCACACTCCGGGTGTTCTATCACAAAAACAATAGCGTACATAAGCAATCCAGCAAAGATGCATGGGTAAAACTCAAATAAGAAGATCTAACCAGAAAGTTCAACTGAAGAACTCCGGTTTGCAAAAAGAATCAAATCAAACGGAGCAACGAAACTCAAACTGCGAAAGAAACAAGATCCGATTACTAATCTAGACTAAAGTCAAATTTTAAAGTGCCAAAATCTTGTTCAAGTTCGTTAAACAGAAAGAGGGCTTCGAGACGAAGATCCAGGTGCTTGAATCGCCTGATTCCGACAAACAGGCGAAAAGATAAACTAAAACGAAAATCGGGACGGAAATCGCGATCAAAAATAATCACGGAAAACCCTAGAAAAAGAAAAACTGACGAATAGGCTAACGAGTGAACATTCGTTGTCTGCGGCTAACGGATGAATGACGTTCATTAAAACAAACATGCAAACGAACGTCCGCAAAATAAATAAACCACGAAACCGAAATAAAACCGATTCTAAAAAAACGAGATCTAGGTTTACGAAAAACCAATCGGTTTTTAAAAAACGGCGGCTACCTCGTAGAACGGGACGGCGGCGGCGGTGTAATCCGGCGGCGGCGGCGGCGTACTCCAGCGGCGGCGGGCGGCAGCGGCCGGCAGCGGGGCTGCGGCAGCGTCCGGTGTCGGCGGCGGCGGGGCGGATCGGGCGGCGGGGCTGGCGGTGGATCAGGCGGCTGGGGTTTCGGGCGGATCGCGCGTGGGGCTGGCGGCTCGGGCCTTCGGCCTTTAAAGAGGGCCGGTCGGGTCGGTGTCCCAGGCGGACACGGGCCGGTAAGGCGGTTTGTTTCTTTAAAAAAATTCTGACGCGCAGAAAAACGAAGAAAAGAAATACTAAACAGACTCCAAAAATTCCAAAATAAATTTTCCCCGTCCTCTAAAAATATGCCTGATAAGGTGAACATTTATTTGGGCCTCTAATGAAATTTTGAAAAACGTGTATTTTCCTAATTCAAATAAAATTTTAGTAAAATCCAAATAAAATTTATTTATTTGATTTTAATATTTTTCCTCCGATATTTCATTTATTTTCGAGAAGTAATATTATCTCCTCTCATATAATTTTAAATTGAAATATTTTCGGAGAGAAAAATAATTAAAACCAAAGTGATCCTTGTTTCGATATTTGAGGAAAGTTCAAATATGAGAACTAGGAAAATCCCCAACTCTCTCCGAGGGTCCTTGAGTTGCTTAGGATTTCGAGGATCACAAAACGAAATGCAAATAAGTATGATATGCATGAATGACCTATGTATAACATTCCAAATTGAAAATTTGGGATGTTACAAACCTACCCCCCTTAAGATGAATCTCGCCCTCGAGATTCGGGTTGGCTAGAGAATAGGTGTGGGTGGTCTTTGAGTAGATCATCCTCTCGTTCCCAAGTGGCTTTGTCCTCGGTATGGTGGCTTCACTAAACTTTGCAAAACTTGATAACCTTGCTACGAGTAACTCGACTGGTAAATTTGAGAATCCTAACTGGTTTCTCCTCATATGTCAAATCACTGTCTAACCGAATTGCTTCTAGGGGCACTGTATCTCTCAGAGGAATATCGGCCATCTCAGCATGACACTTCTTCAACTGGGAAACGTGAAATGCATCATGTACTCCTGACAGTCCTTCGGGTAACTCCAACATGTAGGCAACCTCTCCCATGTGTTCCAAAACTCGGTACGGCCCTACAAATCTCGGGGCTAACTTTCCCTTAACTCCAAAACGCTTAACTCCTCGCAGAGGTGACACTCACATATATGCTATGTCTCTGATTTCATAGACTACCTCCTTGTGTTTCAAGTCTGCATAACTCTTCTGTCTGAACTGAGCTACCTTCAGTCTATCTCGAATCAGCTTAACCTTCTCTTCGGACTCCTTAATCAAATCCGGTCTAAACAACTAGTGGTCTCCAACTTCATCCCACATCAACGGTGTTCGGCATCCTCTTCCGTATAGGGCTTCAAATGGTGCCATCTTCAAACTAGCCTGGTAGTTGTTGTTGTACGAGAACTCCGCGTAGGGTAAATTATCATCCCAACTAGACCCGTAGTCTAGCGCACAAGCTCTCAACATGTCCTCCAGAATCTGATTGACTCTCTCAGTCTGTCCATCTGTCTGCGGGTGAAAAGCTATACTGAACTCTAGCCTGGTTCCCAAAGTCTGGTGCAGTTGGTGCCAAAACTTTGAAGTAAACTGTGTTCCTCTATCTGATACGATGGTCCTCGGAACTCAGTGCAGACATACGATCCTGGTCATGTATATCTTGGCCAACTTCGCACTTGTATATGTGGTTTTCACTGGGATAAAGTGAGCTACTTTGGTCAAGCAGTCCACTACTACCCAGATAGAATCATATCCCGATCGGGTCCTGGGTAACCCGGTGATAAAATCCATGCCAAGCTTATCCCACTTCCATTCGGGTATCGACATAGGCTGCAGCAATCCTGCTGGCTTCTGATGTTCTGCCTTCACTCTCTGACACACATCACATATGGCTACATACTCGGCAATATCTTTCTTCATTCCAGTCCACCAGAAACGCTCCTTCAAATCCAAATGCATCTTGGTGTTTCCGGGATGTATCAAGTATGGTGAGTCATGAGCCTCCTGTAGTATCAACTTCCTAATCTCTGCATTATTGGGCACATATATACGATCCTCAAACCACAAGGTGTCGTGCTCATCCTCACGAAAACCTTTGGCTTTGCCTTCACTCATCTTCTCCTTTATCTCGACAATTTCTTTATCCTCCTTCTGGGCTTCTCGAATCTTTCCCAACAATGTCGAGTGAACTTCCATGGTTGTAAAACCTCTAGGAATAATCTCTAAACATAGCTCCCTGAAATCTTCTGGTAACTCCCTTGGCAAACCTCCTGTTACTAAGGTATTAGCATAACTCTTCCAGCTCAAAGCGTCCGCTATGACATTGGCCTTGCCTGGATGATAGTGTAATTTCATATCGTAATCCTTTATAAGCTCCAACCATCTCCTTTGCCTGAGGTTCAACTCCTTGTATGTGAAAATGTACTTCAAACTCTTATGATCCGTGTACACATCACAATGGTTCCCAATAAGAAAATGTCTCCAGGTTTTTAGCGCATGCACTACCGCTACCAACTCCAAATCATGCGTGGCATAATTCAACTCATGCGGTCGAAGTTATCATGAGGCATATGAAACAACTCTTCCGTCTTGCATAAGTACTCCTCCAAGTCCTAAGTGAGATGCGTCACAATACACCTGGAAATCCTTGCGTATATCCGATAGAATCAGCACTGGGGCCGTATTCAAACGTTTCTTCAACTCCTGGAAACTTGCTTCACATTCTTCAGTCCAATGGAACTTAGTGTCCTTCTTCAACAACTTCGTCATAGGCTTCACAATCTTAGAGAAATTTTCAATGAACCTCCGATAGTATCCCGCGAGTCCAAGAAAACCGCGGATCTCTCCAACTGAGGTGGGTGCCAACCACTCAGTGACTGATTTAACCTTGGTAGGGTCCACTGCTATACCTTCTCCTGATATAACATGTCCAAGAAATCCAACTTCCTTCAACCAGAAGTCACATTTGCTAAACTTGGCATATAACTAATGTTCCCTGAGCTTCTCCAGAACCAAACGCAAATGTTCCTTGTGTTCCTCTTCATCCTTTGAGTATACCAAGATATCATCAATGAACACCACAACAAACTTATCCATGAACACCTTATTCATCATACTCATGAAATATGCAGGGGCATTAGTCAATCCAAATGACATAACTGTGTACTCATATAGCCCATACCTTGTGGTAAAAGCTGTCTTAGGTATATCCTTTTCTCGAATCTTCAGCTGGTGATATCCTGATCACAGATCGATCTTCGAAAACACTTTAGCTCCTTGCAGCTGGTCAAACAAATCATGATCATCAGCAGTGGGTACTTGTTCTTGATTGTCAGTTAATTCAATGCCCGATAATCAACAACCATTCTCAGAGACTTATCCTTCCTCTTAACCAATAGCACTGGGGCTCCCCATGGTGATGAACTTCGTTGAATGTAACCTTTCTCCAATAACTCCTTAATCTGTTTCTTGATCTCCTCCAAATCATTCGCGGGCATCCGGTATGGTCTCTTTGATATAGGCCCGGTGCCTGGCAACAGCTCTATCAAAAACTCTATGTCTCGATCTGGCGGCATGCCTGGTAATTCCTCTGGAAATACATCTGGGTAATCCTTCACAACAGGCACTTCCTCCTGAACAACTCCGGTGAGAGAATTTACTTGGGTTCTCCTTGGCACATGCCTGGATACATACTTGATCCTTTTTCCCTCCGGGGTGGTAAGTAGAATTAACTTACTGGCGCAATCGATGTTTCCTCCATACATCGACAGCCAATCCATTCCTAGTATCACATCCAATCCTTACGACTCCAGAATTATCAAGTCAGAGGGGAAAACATGACTACCTATGGTTAATGGCATCTGAAAACATCCACTGATTGCCATATACTCGGCTCCAGGTAAGGTTACTAGCATAGGTGTCTTAAGAACTTTAGTGGGCAACTTATACTTATCCACAAATCCCCTTGATATGTATGATGTGATGCACCAATATCAAAAAGAACGATTGCGGTAAACGACTTAACTAAAAACTTATCGATAACTGCATTAGGTTGCTCTTCAACCTCCTCCACGTTCACGTGGTTCACTTGTCCTTTGTTAAATGGATTGGGCTTCTTCCCAGAGCTCCCATTACCATTTCCGTTCTTCGCTTCAGGGCACTCAGTGGCATAGTGTCCAGTCTTCCTGCACTTGAAACAAGTAACATGGCTTAGGTCCCTCTTGGCACGTGTGGCTGGATTGGAGCGGTTCTCATTGCTGCTTGCTCCATTCCCATTCCCATTCTTTGGGCCATTATGATTATGAGAACTTCCTCCATTGTGAGTGTGGCCTCCATGGTTATGGGTAAGCCCTCCCGAGTTCGGGGTAAAGCGAGGCTTCTGCTGAGCTCCTGAATTGTACTTCCCTTGTCCATATTTCCTCTTGCGGCTCTCTATCTATTGTTGCTTCCCTTTGATCATGAGAGCTTTATCTACCAACTCCTGGTAGTTGTTAAATGTGGCCACCATTAACTGCATACTCATCCCATCATTCAACCCTTCCATAAACTTCTTCTGCTTCGCGGCATTTGTGGCCACATCATCTGGAGCATAGCGGGATAACTTACTAAACTCCTCCACGTATTGGCCTACAGTACGGTTCCCTTGGTGTAAGTTGCAAAACTCATGCTTCTTCATGCTCATAGCTCCAGTGGACACGTGGGCTGTGTGGAATGCTTGCTGAAACTGCTCCCAAGTGACATTGGCTATAGGAAAAGTGGTTGTGTAATTCTCCTACCATGCGGCTGCGGGTCCATTCAATTGGTGTGTGGCAAAATGCACCTTCTCAGCATCTGTGCAACCGGCAATGGTTAACTCCCTTCCAATCATACGTAGCCAATCATCAGCAACTGTTGGCTCGGTGCTACTGGAAAACACCGGCGGCTGCAACCTCAGAAAGCGGGCTAAGTTGTCAACTGGTGGTGGTGGCGGAGGCTTGTTGTTGTTGTTGCCTTGGTTCTGAACTAGCAACTGTATCAATGTATTCCGCTGCTGGATCAACTGAGTGAGCTCCGGTGGGAAGGCAAACCCGGGGTCACGTCTCGGAGGCATCTGATGGGTTTAGAGGGAAGAGATTAAAGTAGAATGAGGTCTAATGAGAAAACACTACCCATATGCACATGAGACAAACACAATCATATCATATCACTCAATCAATCAAGCAAGGGCATACAATCGGTCTAACTATCGTTATAGTGCTCAGACTACTAATATTTACATGGGGAGTACTACTAATAGTATGGTGGTCTACTAGAAATTTTGATCGGTGGAAGAGTCCATGATATCCACTCTAGCTTCGTCTTCATAGTCATCATCACTACTATCAGGGCCGGAGTTGGTGTCGACGATGATGATGTAGTCTTCAGAAAGAATCTCCTTAGGTTTGTCGTCTTCTCCTCCTGGCACGGGGTCTCCCATGAAAATTCCTAGCTTCCTTGTTATGTCGTCATTCTTCTCCACAAGTATCATCATTTCCTCCTCATATCCATCGTGTGTAGACTTAAGCTCTTCTTCTAGCTCTATGATCATGTTCACCGCCTTCTGCAAATCTATCCTGCTTGCGCACATCTGGTTCTCCTGGCGACGAATGTGATGGTTTTATTCCTGGATGAATGCTACAATGGACATGTCCTTCCTGGTGCTGATCATCTCCCATTGCTCATCTCGGCATCCACATATCTGGTAGATAGTGTCCTTAAGCTCCTTGTGGTAAACTTCGTTGATGCGTCTTATAGCAATGTGGGTGGCCATACTCTTGCCTAGACTCCAGGTGGGTGCATCAAAGGAAAACTCTATGGGTTAAGTGACTGGTGTGAATGTCCTTCCTGGAACTTGAACTTGAATCATCCAGCGCTCCTCTTCTGGTAAAGTGGCGGTATAGGTCTCAGTGAAGCTTGGTATTCCAATGTTCAGGTACCTAGTGACTTCCTTCAAGTGTCTTCCAAAAGGTGTGTCTTCATCCGGTTGTGCAAACTTATTCCTTGAGTCCGACATCCTAAAGAGTAGAAAATGGAGAGGAGTCAGAAATGAGTAGAGAAGAGTGGCCTATGTCTTTTCTTAGTGGTCGTGTCCTACATTCAGCATGTGCTCTGATACCATCTTGTAGCGACCTGACCTCAAACGGTCAAGTCTCTGTGCTTCAGTGTCATCCCTGGATCGGTAATGCTGACACACACAGTACTCGAAGGATTTATAACAGAGTGGCAATCACACACTTATTACATCGAATGTCTCAAGAGAGAACTTATTACAGTAAATATGGCTTAAGGCCATCTAATACGATAACAGCGGAAGGCTTGGAAGATAAAGTGAGTCCATCAACTCCAACGACATAGCTGAGTGCATGACAAATGACCTATCACACCTTACTCCTCATGTGAAAAGTCTGCAACATGATACGTTGCAGCCCGAAAACGGGTCAGCACATGGAATATGCTGGCATTGTAACACAGGAGAGTAATGAACAGATAAAAACTATCACTACATGCATATATGGCTGGTGGAGGCTCTATGGTTAAAATGTTTTGCGAAAAGCTAATTTTTTCCTACAACAAAGGAATATATTTTATTTAACTATCATGGTAGTTGAACAACATTGAGAAGGTTCCTCCAACTCAATCCCAATTAAAAATAATTATCAACCCAACAAAATTTATTTAGAGTGATGAGATCCATATGATAATCCAAGAACCAGATACTCAAGATGTCCATATCCGGAAACACCTAACCATGATTAGTTTGTACACTCTACAGAGGTTTGCGCACTTTTCCCCACAAGACTCGATATCCTCCGTTGTATTTCTCGCACTGCATGGTGTTTGAGAAACGTATGACCGAGACACAGTCTTTCCGAAGAGGTCCCCTTAACCGATAGATAGGCCGGTACACCTACAATCCCCTACATCTGCTAGCCCATCATGGAAAGGTTTCCCACAACTTACTCAACTATGATAGAGCCCATAATAGCTTGTGGCTGCACACGGAAGTTTCTAGCATGAAATAATCTTATGATCCCTTTGAGCCTGGGTGGCGGACCGTAGGATGATCACACGGGCACTCCGGGATATCCTAGGACAACACTGGATTCTCCAGGTGCCCACAAGCAATCCACCTAGATGTGTATTAAAGTTGCCACCTTAAGTTCAACCATTAACTAACAATCTCTCAACTGTCATGGATACACTCAAATCCAATCCACGTCTACGAGCATAGCATGGAAGTATAAGCCTAACATAGAAGTAACTCCCAGGGTTTGATAATAAAACAGGTAATAGGTTCTACCTCATCATCTACTTCCCAGACACACAAGTTAAGAGATCCTACTCATGCAATGTGTGAGGGTTGAAACTAATGCATAAAAACTGGGTGATAAAGGGGTATGATCAAAGTGTTACTTGCCTTGCTGACGATCTGCAAATCCTAGAGACTCGTAGTAGCACGCTTCGCACTTCGGGTGTTCTATCGCAAACAAACAATAGCATACATAATCAATCTAGCAAATATGCACGGGTAAAACTCAAATAAGAAGATCTAACCAGAAATTTCAACTAAAGAACTCCGGTTTGCAAAAAGAATCAAATCAAACGGAGCAACGAAACTCAAACCGCGAAAGAAACAAGATTCAATTACTAATCTGGACTAAAGTCAAATTTTACAGTGCCAAAATCTTGTTCAAGTTGGCTAAACAGAAAGAGGGCTTCGAGACGAAGATCTAGGCGCTTGAATCGCCTGATTCCGACAAACGAGCGAAAAGATAAACTAAAACGAAAATCAGGGCAGAAATCGCGATCGAAAATAATCGCGGAAAACCTTGGAAAAAGGAAAATTGACGAACGGGCTAACAAACGAACGTTCACTGTCTGCGGCTAATGGATGAACGGTGTTCGTTAAAACGAACGTACGGACGAACATCCACAAAATAAATAAACCGCGAAAACTGAAATAAAATCGTTTCTAAAAAAACGAGATCTAGGTTTATGAAAAATCAATCGTTTTTTAAAATGGTGGCTACCTCGTAGAATGGGACGGCGGTGGTGGCGGGGCGGCGACGCGGCGTGAGGTGGTGTGGTGGATCGGGCGGCGGGGTTGGCGGCGGATCGGGCGGCTAGGGTTTCGGGCGGATCGGGCGGCTAGGGTTTCGGGCGGATCGGGGGTGGGGCTGGCGGCTCAGGCCTTCGGCCTTTTAAGAGAGCCGGCCGGGTCAGTGTCCCAAGTGGACACGACACAGTAAGGTGGTTTGTTTTAAAAAAACAAATTCTGACACGCAGAAAAACGAAGAAAAGAAATACTAAACGGACTCCAAAAATCTGAAAATAAATTTTCCCCATCCTCTAAAAATATGCCGGACAAGGTGAACATTTGTTTCGTCCTCTAATGTAATTTTGAAAAACGAGTATTTTTCCTAATTCAAATAAAATTGGAGTAAAATCCAAATAAAATTTATTTATTTGATTTTAATATTTTTCCTCTGATATTTCATTTATTTTGGAGAAGTCATATTATCTCCTCTCATATAATTTTAATTTGAAATATTTTCGGAGAGAAAAATAATTTAAACCAAAGTGATCCTTGTTTTGATATTTGAGGAAAGTTCAAATATGAGAACTAGGAAAATCCCCAACTCTCTCCGAGGGTCCTTGAGTTGCTTAGGATTTCGAGGATCACAAAACGAAATGCAATAAAGTATGATATGCATGAATGACCTATGTATAACATTCCAAATTGAAATTTTGGGATGTTACAGTAGGTATGGTGGACACTTGAAAAAGATTTGGGTTTAAGGGTTTTTGGATGCACAAGTAGTATCTCTACTTTGTACAGATTTTTTGGCTAGCAAAGATAGGGGGCAAGCATCACATGTTAAAGGATCTATGACAATATGACTTCTATGTGAATATAAACAAACATAAATCATTAAGTTCTCTTCCTTGTCCAATGTCAACAATTTTGGCATATAATATTTTGATGAGGGCTCACAATCATAAAAGATTTCTAGGATAGTATATCTATATGTGAATCTTCTCTTCCCTTATTAATTCTTTCGTGAGTTGCATCATTGACTAATGCTATGTTTGTCAATCTCTAATAAAATTTTCTACTCATACTTTTCTTTATGTGGTGCCATCACCTACCATAGGATTAGTATATAATCTCATTGATTTATTTCCTTTCTTCATTTATTTCCTTTCTCTTTTTCTTTTTTATTCCGTTTCTTTATTTGCAACATGAAAGCAAAGAAAGCAAAAACTGAAACTAACTTTATTATATAACTTGCACATGATTAGAAGGATAGATCACTAAGCAAACTCTCAAAGAAGAAAGGATCATCTAATGCAAAAGATCGAACCCAAATAAGTAAAAGCAAAAGGATAGTGGGATGATATGATACCGGGGCACCTCCCCCAAGCTTGGCGGAAGCCAAGGGGAGTGCCCATACCCGATACTCAGTTCTCCTTTGGTGGTGAAAAAGATGATGGTGATGAAGGAGAGATCTTGTCCTCAGATTTCCATGGCAATGGCCCACCATCATAAGAGGAGGAGTGAGCCTCACGAGTCCTGCAACCACCAGACAAACTCGTACCTTTAAACCTAACCTCATATTCAAAGACTTGGTTTTGAAGATCATAAATCTGGCTTTGGAGAAAGTTGATTTGCTCGTTGAGGGTGAAGATGATGTCCTTCATGGGCTTGCTATCCACCTTGAGATCACGGGAAAGGTCCATGATCATGAGGTGATTGGCATTGAGCCCACGCTCCACCATTCCCTTGCACCAGAAGACGTCTTGCTCCACAGCTTCAAGCCTGGCCTCCACGGTTCCCGTCCCCTTGGGACACGACACATCGCGGAGGTGAAGCACCCCCTCATGCATCTGGATGACCTGAGGGTGTTGCACCACTTCCCCCAAATATGGGTTGATGATGTTCTTGAAGAACTTGTCCTTGGAGGAGCTTGAAGAGGACATGGTAGATGGGATCTATCAGAAAACAACAAAGAAAAAGAGAACACAGGATTTCTGCACGATACGGTGATCAACGGGTTCGGGAAGTATATATAGATTTTTTATCTTGGAGGACAAGTATATGGAAGAAAACGGAGTACGGAAGGTGTCCCAGGTGGGCACAACCCACCTGGTGCGCCCTGGTGTCTTGTGCCCACCAGGGGATGCTTCCTGGAAGTTTCTTTATTTCTAAAATTTTAAAATATTCCAAAACTGATAAAAAATATTTATGTGGATTCTTTGGAGTCCGTTTACTTACCATATCACATACCTCTTTATTTTCACGATTCTAGAGTGTTCCGGAAGGACTCTTTTATGTGCTCTTCCGGTGTCAAAGTTTGGATAATATTACTTTCAACATTAATAGGCGTACCTGAGATATAATGGTTTATTCGTTGCCTATTGACAACCTTCGGGTTATTACCTTCGAAGTTATTTATTTTGATGGCTCCAGACCGATAAACCTCCTCGATGACATATGGGCCTTCCCATTTCAAGAGGAGCTTCCCTGCAAAAAAATCTAAAACGAGAGTTGTACAAAAGAACATATTCTCCAACTTTAGACTCACGCTTTTGAATTCTTTTGTCATGCCATCTTTTAACTTTTTCTTTGAATAACTTTACATTCTCATAAGCTTGGGTTCTCCGTTCATCTAAGGAGCTTATATCAAATAGCCTCTTTTCACCAGCAAGTTTGAAATCATAGTTGAGTTCTTTAACTACCCAATAAGCTTTGTGTTCTAACTCAAGAGGCAAATGACAAGCTTTTCCATAGACCATTTTACAAGGAGACATACTCATAGGATTTTTATATGCTGTTCCATAAGCCCAAAGTGCATCATCTAATTTCTTAGACCAATTCTACCTGGATCTATTAACAGTCTTTTGCAAAATTAATTTTATTTCTCTATTGCTAAGTTCAACTTGACCACTATACTGAGGATGATAGGGTGATGCAATTCTATGGTTAACATCATACTTAGCAAGCATCTTACGGAAAGCACCATGAATAAAGTGTGAACCACCATCAGTCATTAAATATCTAGGGACTCCAAACCTTGGGAAAATAACTTCCTTAAGCATTTTAATAGAGGTGTTGTGATCAGCACTACTGGTTGGAATAGCTTCTACCCATTTAGTAACATAATCAACAGCAACCAAAATATGTGTATACCCATTAGAGGAAGGAAAAGGTCCCATGTAATCAAATCCCCAGACATCAAATGGTTCAACAGAAAGTGAATAATTCATATGCATTTCTTGACGCTTACCGATATTACCTATTCTTTGACATTCATCACAAGAAGAGACAAACTTATGGGCATCCTTGAAGAGAGCAGGCCAATAAAATCCAGATTGGAATACCTTGTGAGCAGTTCTATCTCCAGCATGATGCCCTCCATAAGCTTGTGAGTGACATTTCCGTAGGATTTTTCCTTGTTCATGCTCAGGTACACAACGTCTAATAGTACCATCTACTCCTTCTTTATAAAGATGTGGGTCATCCCAAAAGTAATGTCTCAAATCATAGAAGAATTTTTTTCTTTTGCTGGTATGTAAAGCTAGGTGGTAAATATTTAGCAACAATGTAATTAGCATAGTGAGCATACCAAGGAGTACTATGAGAAACATTTATTGCAGCTAACTGCTCATCAGGAAAACTATCATCAATAGGCAGTGCGTCATCAAGCACATTTTCAAGCCTAGACAAATTATTAGCTACGAGGTTCTCAGCTCCTTTTCTACGAATGATATGTAAATCAAATTCTTGTAACAAGAGAACCCAACGAATAAGTCTAGGTTTAGCATCTTTATTTTCCATAATAAGATATTTAATAGCAACATGGCTTGTGTGAATAGTTACTTCGGAATCAACAATATAAGATCTAAATTATCACAAGCAAACACCATTGCTAAGAATTCTTTTTCAGTAGTAGCATAATTTGTTTGAGCACTGTCTGCAGTTTTACTAGCATAATGAATAACATTAAGTTTCTTATCAACTATTTGTCCTAGAACAGCACCAACAGCATAATCACTAGCATCACACATAATTTCAAAGGGCAAGTTCCAATCAGGTGGTTGAACAATAGGTGCAGGTGTTAAGGCTTTCTTGAGTGTTTCAAAGGCTTCTAAACAATCATCATCAAAAACAAAAGGAATATCCTTTTGCAAAAGATTAGTAAGAGGCCTAGAAATTTTAGAAAAGTCTTTGATAAATCCCCTATAGAAACCAGCATGACCTAGGAAACTACGAATACCTTTGATGTCCTTAGGACATGGCATTTTCTCAATTGCATCAACCTTAGCTTGGTCCACTTCAATACCTCTTTCAGAAATTTTATGACCCAAGACAATGCCTTCATTAACCATAAAGTGGCACTTCTCCCAATTCAAGACAAGATTTGTTTGTTCACGTCTCGGCAAAACTCGCTCAAGATTGCTTAAACAATCATCAAAAGACTTCCGATAAACAGAAAAGTCATCCATGAAAACCTCAACAATATTTTCACAAAAGTCAGAGAATATAGTAGTCATACATCTTTGAAAGGTAGCAGGTGCATTACATAAACAAAAAGGCATACGTCTATAAGCATAAGTTCCAAAGGGACAAGTAAAAGTAGTCTTTTCTTGATCAGGTTGAGAGACAGGTATTTCTTAAAAGCCAGAGTATCCATCTAGGAAGCAAAAGTCTGTGTGCTTAGATAATATTTCAAGCATTTGATCAATAAAAGGCAAGGGGTAATGATCTTTTCTAGTTGCTTTGTTTAATTTTCTGTAATCAATTACCATTCTATAGCCTGTAACAATTCTTTGTGGAATAAGTTCATTCTTATCATTAGGAACAACAGTAATACCTCCTTTCTTAGGGACACAATGAACAGGACTTACCCATCTACTATCAGCTATAGGATAGATTATACCTGCTTCCAGAAGTTTTAAGATTTTCGTTCTTACCACTTCCTTCATTTTTGGATTCAACCGACGTTGGTGATCAACAACGGGTTCAGCATCAGGTTCCATATTAATTTTGTGCTGACATAGAGTGGGACTAATGCCCTTTAAATCATCAAGAGTATATCCAATAGCATCCTGGTGCTTCCTTAGAACTTTCAATAATCTTTCTTCTTCATGTTCTGAAAGGTCAGCACTAATAATAATAGGATATATCTTCTTTTCATCTAGATAAGCATATTTCAAAGTGTGTGGCAATTGTTTTAATTCAAACATAGGATCACCTTTAGGTGGAGGAGGACCTGCTAGAGTTTCAATAGGCAAATTGTGTTTAAGCATAGGACGTTGTTCAAAGAAAACCTTATCTATTTCATTTCTTTCATGCATATGTAAATCATTTTCATGGTCTAGAAAATATTGTTCTAAAGGATCAGTAGGTAGAACAGCAATAGAAGCAAGACCAATTAATTCATCCTTACTAGGCAATTATTTTTCATGATGATTTCTACTAAACTTGGAAAAATTAAACTCATGAGACTTATCACCAAAGCTAACACCGACAGTTTGTTTCTTACAGTCTATCTTAGCATTAACTGTATTCAAGAAAGGTCTACCAAAGATAATGGGACAAAAGTCATCTTGTGGGAACCAAGAACAAGAAAATCAGTAGGGTATTTTATTTTCCCACACAAGACTTCAACATCTTTAACAATCCCAATTAGTGATATAGTGTCTCTATTAGCAAGTTTAATATTAACATCTATTTCTTCTATCTCAACAGGTGTTATGTCTTTCATAATTTCTTCATATAAAGTGTAAGGAATAGCACTCACACTAGCACCCATGTCACATAAACCATGATAATAGTGATCTCCTATTTCAATTGAAATAACCGGCATGCCAACAATAGGTCTATGTTTATCTTTTTTTATCAGGTTTAGCAATTCTAGCAGCTTCTTTACAGAAGTAAATAACATGCCCATCCATATCTTCTTCCAGGAGATCTTTAACCATAGCAATACTAGGTTCAAATTTAATTTGTTCATTAGGTTTAGGTGTTCTAATATAGCTTTTGTTAACCACAGTTGAAACTTTAGCATGTTCCTTTATCCTAAAAGGGAAAGGTGGTTTCTCAATATAAGCAGAAGGAACAACTGGATCGACATTATAAAGTATAGTTTCTTCGTTAATTGGTATTGGCTCTTTAATTTCTTCTTTAATAGGTGGGTGATATTTAAACCACTTCTCCTTAGAGAGTTCAACATGAGTAGCAAATGATTCACAAAAGGAGGCTACTATCTCAGAGTCAAGTCCATATTTAGTGCTAAACTTTTGAAAAGCATCGGTATCCATAAAAGATTTAACACAATCATACTTAAGTTTAATACCTGACTCTTTACCTTCGTTGAGTTCCCAATCTTCAGTGTTGCGTTTAATTCTTTCCAAAAGATCCCACCGGAATTCAATAGTCTTCTTCATAAATGAACCAACACAAGAAGTATCAAGCATGGTTTGATCATTATGAGAAAGTCGAGCATAAAAATTCTGGATAATAACTTCTCTTGAGAGCTCATGATTGGGGCATGAATATAACATCGACTTAAGCCTCCCCCAAGCTAGAGCGATACTTTCTCCTTCACGAGGCCAAAAATTATATATAAAATTCCGATCACGATGAACTAGATGCATAGGATAAATTTTTTGGTGGAACTCCAATTTCAAACAATTCCAATTCCATGATCCAATATCATCACATAGCCTATACCATGCCAATGCTTTTCCCTTCAAAGATAAAGGGAAAATCTTTTTCATAACTTCATCCCTGGGTAAACCTGCAAGCTTAAACAATCCACAAATTTGTTCCACATATATCAAGTGCATATCAAGATGTTCGGTTCCATCTCCTGCATAAGGATTAGCTAGCAGTTGTTCTATCATACCCGAAGGAATTTCATATTCAATATTTTCAGTAGGTGCAGTAGGTTCAGGGGTTGCTAATTGTGGTTCCGGACGAGGTGAAGATACCGCGAAAAAACTCCTCAAAGGATTGTTTTCCATGGTAATAAGTGACAATAAATTTCAGCACACTATATAAATGTTTCCTTAACAAATTCCACTTATCAAAGGCGCTTCACTCCCCGACAATGGTGCCAGAAAATAACCTTGATGACCCACAAGTATAGGGGATCAATTGTAGGTCTTTTTGATAAGTAAGAGTGTCGAACCCAACGAGGAGCAGAAGAAAATGACAAGTGGTTTTCAGTAAGGTATTGTCTGCAAGTGTTGAAATTGTAAGTAGCGAGTAGTTTGATAGCAAGATAATTTGTAACGAACAAGTAACGATAATAGTAACAAAAGTGCAGCAAGGTAGCCCAGTCCTTTTGAGGCAAAGGATAGGCCAAAACGGTCTCTTATGATAAGCAAAGCGTTCTTGAGGGTACATGGGAATTTCATCTAGTCACTTTCATCATGTTGGTTTGATTTGTGTTCACTACTTTGATAATTTGATATGTGGGTGGACCGGTGCTTAGGTGTTGTTCTTACTTGAACAAACCTCCTAATTATGATTAACCCTCCCGCAAGCATCCGCAACTACGAGAAAAGTATTAAGAATAAATTCTAACCATAGCATTAAACTTTTGGATCCAATCGGCCCCTTATGGAATAGCGCATAAACTGGGGTTTAAGCTTCTGTCACTCTCGCAACCCACCATATAATTGCTACTCCACAATGCATTCCCTTAGGCCCAAATATGGTGAACTGTCATGTAGTTGACATTCACATGACATCACTAAGGGAATAACAACATACATACTATCAAAATATCAAACACATATCAAGTTCACATGATTACTTGCAGCATGATTTCTCCCGTGACCTCAAGAACAAAAGTAACTACTCACAAATGATAAACATGTTCATGATCAGAGGAGTATTAAATAGCATAATGGATCTGAACATATAATCTTCCACCAAATAAGCCATATAGTAATCAACTACAAGATGTAATCAACACTACTAGTCACCCACAAGTACCAATCTATAGTTCTGGTAATAAGATTGAACACAAGAGATGAACTAGGGTTTGAGAGAAGATGGTGTTGTTGAAGATGTTGATGGAGATTGCCCTCCCCAAGATGGGAGAGTTGTTGGTGATGATGAAGACGACGATTTCCCCCTCCGGGAGGGAAGTTCCCCCGACGGAATCGCTCCACCGAAGGGCAAAAGTGGTCCTACGCAAGTTCCACCTTGAAGCGGCGGTGCTTCATCCCGAAAGTCCTCCTCTTATATTTTCTAGGTCAAAATGACTTATATACCAGAAGATGGGCACCGGAGGTGGGCCGAGGAGGCCACAACCCACCAGGGTGCGCCTGGGGGGGCCTGGCGCACCCAGGTGGGTTGTGCCCACCTGGTGGCCCCCGTCTGGTGTTTATTGGCTCCAGTATTTCTTAAATAATCCATAAAAAATCTCTGTGAAGTTTCAACTCATTTGGAGTTGTGCAGAATAGGTGGCCTGACGTAGCTTTTCCAGGTCCAGATTTCCAGCTGCAGGAATTCTCCCTCTTGGTGTGTTCCTTGCAAATTATGAGAGAAAAGGCATTAGAATTACTCCAAACAGCATTATTATGGATAAAAACATTATAAATAACAGTAAGAAAACATGATGGAAAATGGACGTATCATTTACTTTTGTTGAATTATTTATGTTTACACTCGCAACATCATTTCCATCACTTTACCATTGATTTGTATCTTTAATAATTAACAGGCATTCTACTCGAACCATTCAAGAGAAAAAAGATTGATTCATGTGCTCCTTATGGGGTCGATACTCTTACTTTGAAAAAGTTACAACTAAACCATGTGCACTTGCAGGACATCAACAATCAATTTTAAGCTTGGGGAGTTGATAAGTGATATCTTTACACTCATTCACCCTTTGTTTAAATCTAGATATTTCATTAAAAGCAAGATATTCACCCCAATATTGCTACTAGTGACTAATGAACGCAAAGGATTCCACAAATCCTCTGCTTGATGTGTTTCCACATGAAATGGGCTAAAAAGGGAAGAAATCACGTCTGAACATGGAAAGGAGTGGAAAAGTAGATAGAAGAAATTAGGAGGAGGCGCACTGGAGAAAATAGCACAAAAGACGACGTTCCATACGACCGCGAGCGCTTGTATGAGCAACCATATGGCATGGATTCTGAGGCTCCTTGTCCACCTGAACAACTTTTATAAAGATGACCACGCCAAAATGCCAAACATAACATCCGCCAGCGAAGCCATAACATACCCATCTTCACCCCCTCTCATCAACCCTAGCCGCCACCATTTCCATTTCCATAGCCACCATCACTAGCATAGTTCATCTTCCTCGGGCTCATACTTGTAATCGTGCATCACACAACGCATCATTGTAAGACATATTATCAATCAATAGATCTTCAATATGTTCTTCATCGATCTGATCTCCATGTGTGAGTAGTTTGGTAAGGTATGGGTTGAGGCATAGGCCTTGCAACCCGATGTATTTGTTGTGGGGGTCAATGGAAGTACTTTGAATTAACGCCCCATAGGTGTGAAATAAAATTGTTCCGCAGATGTCTCTTGTCTCGTCTGCATTCTTCATCCTTGTAGGTACCAAAGATCATGGAGAGCGAGTAACGGGGAGGCTAAGGGCAGGGGAACGTGAAGTGTTATTCTAAACACCAGTTACAGAAGGGTTTAGGACGGTAACACGGATCCAATCCTTGGGGATTCATGAGGTGTAGTCATTAAACGCCCAAAGCTCTTATCTGATTTTTGTGATCTTAATTATCGAGGCAACCCCGTGCGATGGATACGGCCTTCAGTTGGACAATTGATTCTTGATGCAGGACTCATGCCGGTCAAGATGTTATTTGGACACATCCCCCACTTCGATTCGTAACAATCACATCTCGATGGGTGACTTCCAACGCATAAATTAATATCATTTGGTCCCAGCGCAAATACATGGTTGTAAGCGTTAAGACCTGATACATCTCCAACGTATCTATAATTTTTGATTGTTCCATGCTATTATATTATCTGTTTTGGATGTTTTATATGCATTAATATGCTATTTTATATGTTTTTTGGGACTAACCTATTAACCTAGAGCCCAGTGCCAGTTCCCGTTTTTCCTTGTTTTAGAGTTTCGCAGAAAAGGAATACCAAACAGAGTCCAAACAGAATAGAACTTTCGTGATGATTTTTCTTGGGCCAGAAGACACCCAAGAGACTTGGAGTGCAACTCAGAAGAGCCACGAGGCGGCCACAAGGGTGGAGGGCGCCCCCCCAACCTTGTGGGCCCCTCGGTGACCCCCTTACCTAGATCTTCATCCTATATATTCTCAAATACCCCAAAAACTTCGAGGGGAGCCACTAAACCACTTTCTCACCGACGCAACCTTCTGTACCCATGAGATCCCATCTAGGGGCCCTTTCCGGTATCCTGTCGGAGGGGGATTCGATCATGGAGGGCTTCTACATCAACACCATTGCCTCTCCGATGAAGCGTGAGTAGTTTACCACAGACCTACGGGTCCATAGCAAGTAGCTAGATGGCTTCTTCTCTCTCTTTGATTCTCAATACAAAGTTCTCCTCGATGTTCTTGGAGGTATATTGGATGTAATACTCCTTTGTGGTGTGTTTGCCAAGATCTGATGAATTGTGAATTTATGATCGGCTTATCTATGAATATTATTTGAATCTTCTCTGAATTCTTATATGCATGATTTGATATCTTTGCATGTCTCTTCGAACTATCGACTTGGTTTGGCCAACTAGATTGGTTTTTCTTGTAATGGGAGAAGTGCTTAGCTTTGGGTTCAATCTTGTGTCCTTTCCCAATGACAGTAGGGGCAGCAAGGCACATCTTGTATTTTTGCCATCGACGATAAAAAGATGGGGTTTACATCATATTACTTGAGTTTATTCCTCTACATCATGTCATCTTGCTTAAGACGTTACTCCGTTCTTTATGAAGTTAATACTCTAGATGCACGCTGGATAGCGGTCGATGTGTGGAGTAATAGTAGTAGATGCAGAATTGTTTTGGTCTCCTTGACATGGACGTGATGCATATATTCATGATCATTGCCTTAGATATCGTCATAACTTTGCTCTTTTCTATCAATTGCTCGATAGTAATTTGTTCACCCACCGTAATAATTTCTATCTTGAGAGAAGCCTCTAGTGAAACCTATGGCTCTCGGGTCTATTTTCCATCATATAAGTTTCAGATCTAAAATTCTAGTTTCCTATTTATTTTCTTTGCAATCTTTTACTTTCCGTTCCATAAACCAAAAGTATTACTTTACTGTTCATCCATCTATATCAGATCTCACTTTGCAAATAACCGTGAAGGGATTGACAACCCCTTTATCGCATTGGTTGCAAGTTGGTGTTTGTTTGTGCAGGTATTCGGTGGCTTGTTGCATTGTCTCCTACTTGATTGATGCCTTGGTTCTCAAAATCTGGCGGAAATACTTACTCTACTTTGCTGCATCACCCTTTCCTCTTCAAGGGAAAACACAACGCATGCTCAAGAGGTAGCAGCAAGAATTTCTGGCACCGTTGTCGGGGAGATCTATGCCAAGCCGAGACATACCAAGTACCCATCATAAACTCTCATCCTTCGCATTACATTGTTTGCCATTCACCTCTCGTTTTCTTATCCCCTACTTCTAAAACGACTTTTGAAAAGATTCGCCTTTTCTTCGCCCCTCTTCCGTTCGTCTTCTTCGTTTAATTTTTGTGTGCTCTTGTGTTGGATTGCTTGCTTTGTCACGATTGCGCAAGATAATACCAAATTATGTGACTTTTCCAATACCAACAACAATGATTTTATTAGTACTCCGATTGCTCCCGATGCTAATGTGGAATCTTGTGAAATTAATACCGCTTTGCTGAATCTCGTTATGAAAGATCAATTTTCCGGCCTTCCTAATGAAGATGTCGCATCCCATATTAATAATTTCGTTGATTTGTGTGATATGCAAAAGAAAAAAGATGTGGATAATGATATCGTTAAATTGAAGCTATTTCCGTTCTCGCTTAGGGATGGCGCTAAAACTTGGTTTTCATCTTTGCATAAAAATAGTATTGATTCATGGAACAAGTGTAAAGATGCTTTTATTTCCAAGTATTTTCCTCCCGTTAAGATCATCTCCCTTAGGAACGATATTCTAAATTTTAAGCAACTTGATCATGAACATGTTGGACAATCTTGGGAGAGGATGAAATTAATGATTAGAAATTTCCCTACTCATGGTTTGAATTTGTGGATGATTATACAAAAAATTTATGCCGGATTGAATTTTGCTTCTAGAAATCTTTTAATTTCAGCCGTGGGAGGTACTTTTATGGAAATTACTTTAGAAGAAGCTACTGAACTCCTAGATAATATTATGGTTAACTATTCTCAATGGCATACCGAAAGATCTTCCACTAGTAAAAAAGTGCATGTGATTGAAGAAATAAATCTTTTGAGTGGAAAGATGGATGAGTTTATGAAATTATTTGCTAGAAAGAGTGCTCCTATTGATCCTAATGATATGCCTTTATCTACTTTGATTGAAAACAATAATGAATCTATGGATGTGAATTTTGTTGGTAGAAATAATTTTGGTAGTAACGTGTATAGAGGTAATTTTAATCCTAGGTTGTTTCCTAGTAATTCCTCTAATAATTATGGTAATTCCTACAAAAATTCTTATGGAAATTGTAATAAGATGCCCTCTAAATGTGGCGCCTGGATAATCATGCTACAGTAACTCCTCTCTAATGATGCCAAGTCATCATTATTTTGTCCTAAGAAAAATGATTAAGAAATACTTCAACCTCAAATTTAAAATAAAGCTAAACTATTAATTATCCAAACGGCAAAACAAAAGTGTTCATAATATTCAAGAATTCCAAGGCCATTATAAAAACAAAACCAACATTATTTGAAATTCCAACTTGACTCTAGCAACCAAAACAGTGGACCAACAGGAATTATTTTTGCCTTTTTAATTTTCCAAAATAGTTAAACACTCCCAAACGCTTTGAGACTTTTTGGACCAACTCAGAATATTGGAAGGTATTTAATGTGTCAAGAGTCACTTATTACAAAAATAATTTGGTACCAAATAAAAATGCAAAACAAAAATAATAAAAGAAACAGAAAAGAATAAAGGTAAAAGAAGATACAGGGGAAAGCCTAATCTACTCGGCCGCTAGGCCCAACAAGCTAGGCCGGCCCACCCATCCCCCATAAGCCCCACTCCCCACCAAACCCTAGCCGGTCGATCCCCACTCGCCCCACTTCGTGCCCATGTCTCTCTCCCTCTCACCCCCGGTCCAGATCAGGATCGGGGCGCTCAGGCCCGCCCCACCGTCGTCGCTCGTTGTCCTCGCCGGAGCCCCCTCGCTGGAGCCGTCACCCTCCGCCTCGACCTCGCCTTCCCGACTCCTCCCTGGCGCGTCGACATCAACCCTCGCTGACTCGAACATCTACAATGCACGTGAGTGCCATCCCCATCTCCATCTTCCTCTCTTCCGCGGTCACTGTGCCCGGTTACTGCTCCACCCGCGACCAAGAATGTGGTGGCCGTACTCGAGACATCTGCGCGCCTCGGACCGTCTGTCGCCTCCCCCATGCAGCACGCACTGCCCGCGCCCACCGGTGTCGTTCGCGTCCGCGCCTCGTGCCCCGACCCCCTGCTTGCTCCGGCCGCACCCCCCCTACTGGTGGCTTTGGCAGGCGCCCAGACGGGCTGACGCCCGCATCGCCTACTCCACGACGGTTGCCCCGTGGCCTCGCCACCCCTCGCTACAGCTCGCACGCGAGCCCCGCCGGTGCGCCTTGCCTCACCAACCTACGTCGCGGCCTTCCCACCGCTCGTCGCCGCCTCCTGTTGCTGCCGCCCAGCCTCTGCCTCCGCTCCCCCTGCCGCCCGCTACCTCCCCCAGCTACGGCTGACGCTTCCTCCGCCCTGGCCGACACTCTCCTCTGCCCCGGCCGGCACCTGGGGCCAACCGGGGTTCGCCCGCTCCAGACGCCCGTCGCGCCCGTTTGGGCGCCCCGCGCCGCTACTCGCACGATCTGCTAGGCCCTGATGGGCCTATGACTAGGGGGGCCCATGCCCAGAAGTTAAAAAAGGAATTAAAAATAATAATAATACAAATGTTAATTAATTAATTAATTCGGATTAATTAACCTAATCACCTAGTTAACTAATTAATCGTGATTAGTTAGTCTTAGTCAATGACGAACGGGACCCACACGTCTATTGACCCAGCAACATATGGTTGACTGCTGACATCACGCTGACGTCATAATTATATTTTCTAATTAAATTAATTTTGTTAATTCTAAAAATTAATTAAATCTTTAAAAATTAATATAATATAATCCGTAACTAGGATGAAAAAACTTTGTACACGAAAGTTGCTCAGAACGACTAGACGAATCCAAATACGCAACCTATTCATACGCCACACGTCCCTAGCATAGCGAACCTGCAACCGTCCCCCTCCGATCCGTTTGTCCGAAAACGTGAAACACCAAGGATACTTTCCCGGATGTTTTTCCCCTTCGCCGGTATCACCTACTACTGTGTTAGGTCACCCTAGCACCGCGTATTTCCATGTTATATTTTGTGATGCTTTGATTGCTCTGCTATTTATTGTTTCTTCCCCCTATTCTCTCGTTAGACACCGAGACCCACGCCGCTACTACCCAGTACGACTACGGTGTTCACGACCCCTCCTTGCTAGAGCAACCAGGCAAGCCCCCCCTCCTTGATCAACCCAATATCGCCTATTCCTTCTCTCTACTGCTTGCATTAGAGTAGTGTAGCATGTTACTGCTTTCTGTTAGTCCTATTCTGATGCATAGCATGTCTTTGCTACTACTTTTGTTACCTTTACCTGCAATCCTAAATGCTTAGTATAGGATGCTAGTATTCCATCAGTGGCCCTACATTCTTGTCCGTCTGCCATGCTATACTACCGGGTCGTGATCACGTCGGGTGTTGATCACGGGTACATATTATACATATTACACATGATACATGTGGTGATTAAAGTCGGGTCGGCTCGTTGAGTACCCGCGATTGATTCACGGATTGGGGGCTGAAAGGACATACTTTCCCGACGGCCCTCTGAGTGGATCTTTGTGGCGGAGCGACAAGGCAGGTTGAGACCACCTAAGTGAGAGGTGGGCCTGGCCCTGGTCGGCATCCATGGTTACATCAATTAACACACTTAATGAGATCTTGGTATTTGATCTGAGTCTGGCCACTGGCCTATATGCACTAACCAACTACGCGGGAACAGTTATGGGCACTCGACGTCGTGGTATGCGCCGAAGCTCTTTTGATGTCAGCGACGGAGTGGCACGCGCCGGATTGGACCGTAAGCCTACGCATGTATTAAGGGGACTAGGTCTTCTTTCGGCCGCCCTTGCAACATGCAGGCAATGGGCGATGGGCCCAGGCCCCTATGCGCTTAGGATTTAGACCAGCGTGCTGACCTCTCTGTTGAGTCTAGGTGGGGCTACGATGTGTTGATCTTCCGAGGCCGGGCATGACCCAGGAAAGTGTGTCCGGCCAGAGGGATCAAGCATGTTGGGCAATGTGGTGCACCCCTGCAGGGAAGTGTATCTATTCGAATAGTCATGTTCCTCGGTAAAAGGATGACCCGAAGTTGTACTTCGACCTCAAGACAACTAGAACCAGATACTAAATAAAACACACCCTTCCAAGTGCTAGATACAACCCGGTGATCGCCCTCTCACAGGGCGACGAGGAGAGGATTGTCGGGTAGGATTATGCTATACGATGATACTTGGTGAACTTACCAGCTACTCTCTTCTATATGCTTCAAGATGGAGGCTGCCAGAAGCGTAGTCTTCGATAGGACTAGCTATCCCCCTCTTATTCTGGCATTATGTAGTTCAGTCCACAGATACTACCCATTGATGTCGCTTGAAGCTACGTCGTTATTTCCAAAAGAGGAAGGGATGATGCAGCATAGCAGTGATAGGTATTTACCTCAGATATGAAACCAAGGTTATCGAGCTAGTAGGAGAACCAAGCAACACAACGTAAACAGCCCATGCACACAGATAACAAATCCTCGCAACCCAACGTGTTAAAGGGGTTGTCAATCCCTTTCGGGTAACGGTGCCAGAAATTGGTGCGTGATGGGAGAAAGTTGTAATAGATTGAATAAATAGATCACAAATAAAATAAAGTGCAGCAAAGTATTTTGGGGTTTTTGGTTTAGTAGATCTGAAAATAAACACAAAGGAAAATAGATCGCAAAGGCAAATAATATGAGAAAGAGAACCGGGGGCCGTAGGTTTCACTAGTGGCTTCTCTCGAGAAAAATAGCAAATGGTGGGTGAACAAATTACTGTTGGGAAATTGATAGAACTTCAAATACTCATGACGATATCCAGGCAATGACCATTACATAGGCATCACGTCCAAGATTAGTAGACCGACTCCTACCTGCATCTACTACTATTACTCCACACATCGACCGCTATCCAGCATGCATCTAGTGTATTAAGTTCATGGAGAAACGGAGTAATGCAATAAGAACGATGGCATGATGTATACAAGCTCTATCTATGTAGAGATAGACCCCATCATTTTATCCTTAGTAGCAATGGTACATACGTGTCGGTTCCCCTTCTGTCACTGGGATCAAGCACCGTAAGATCGAACCCACTACAAAGCACCTCTTCCCATTGCAAGATAAATAGATCAAGTTGGCCAAACAAAACCCAAATATCGGAGAAGAAATACGAGGCTATAAGCAATCATGCATAAAAGAGATCAAAGAAACTCAAATACTTTCATGGATATAAAAAGAGATAGATCTGATCATTAACTCAAAGTTCATCGAATCCCAACAAACACACTGCAAAAAGAGTTACATCATATGGATTTCCAAAGACCATTGTATTGATAATCAAGAGAGAGAGAGAGGAAGCCATCTAGCTACTAAATACGGACCCGAAGGTCTACAAAGAACTACTCACGCATCATCGGAGAGGCACCAATGGAGGTGGTGAACCCCATCCGAGATGGTGTCTAGATTGGATCTGGTGGTTCTGGACTCTGCGGCTGCTGGATCAATATTCCGTCGGCTCCCCTAGGGTTTTGGGAATATTGGGGTATTTATAGAGTAAAGAGGCGGTTCGGGGGGCACCCGAGGTGGGCACAACCCACCAGGGCGCGCTTGGGCCTCCTGGCGCGCCCTGGTGGGTTGTGCTCCCGTCGGGGCACCCCCTAGGCACAACCAAGGCCCATTGTGTTCCTTCTAGCCCATAAAAAATCTTCATAAAGTTTCGTGGCATTTGGACTCCGTTTGATATTAATTTTCTGCAATGTAAAAACATGGAAAAAACAACAACTAGCACTTGGCACTGTGTCAATAGGTTAGTACCAAAAAATGATATAAAATGACTATAAAATGATTATAAAACATCCAAGATCTATAATATAACAACATGGAACAATAAAAATTGTAGATACGTTGGAGACGTATCAGCATCCCCAAGCTTAACTCCTACTCGTCCTTGAGTAGGGAAGTGATAAAAACAGAATTTTTGATGTGGAATACCGCCTAACATGTCATATCATATTCTTTTCTTTATAGCATGGACATTTGGACTTTTATATTGTTCAAAGCAATAGTCTAGTTTGTACATGATAATTTAAATATTCAAGCATATCAACAAGCAACCATGTCTTTCAAAATATCAACGCTAAAATAAGTTATCCCTAACCCATCATGCTCAACCATTGATCCATTCATGAAACGCACTCGCATATTAGCTACACCTAATACTCAAGTACAATCATATTGCCTCCTAGTTAGTGCTTTTATAAGAGAAGATGGAGACTCAAATTCAAAAATAAAAATTGCATAAAGTAAAAGAAAGGCCTTTCGCAGAGGGAAGTAGGGATTTGTAGATGTGCTAGAACTCAAAGCGAAAAACTTAGAGATAAAAACATTTTGGTAGGTGTATCCATCCCACCAACGAGAATGACTTAGAGTTCCCAACACTTTCCATGCTTAGATATATCATAGGCGGTTCCCAAACAGAAAATAAAGTTTATTCCTTTTTACACCATACTTTCACTTTCCATGGCTAGCCGTATCCACGGTTGCCCTCCATACCAACACTTTCCAAGGAATTTATTATTTGACAATATAAAGTAAATTCTTTTTTTCATTTTAGGACTGGGCATCCCTAATACCTTTGCCTTACTCTCATGGAATGACAAGTGAATAAACAGTCATCGTGAGAATAACACATCTAGCATGGAAAATATTAGCCACCCCTCACCGCTCCGCGAGCAAAATGGACACACAAAAGAGAAGTTTATTTTTGAAAATTAGAGATGGCACATGCAAATTTGCTTAGAACGGCAGAAGAATACCACATATAGGTATATATAGTGGACTCATGCGGCAAAACTGGTTTAAAGATTTTTGGATGAACAAGTAGAGATCATACTTAGTGCAAAATGAAGGCTAGAAAAAGATTGAGAAGCGACCAACCAAGAAACAGATAATCTCATAAGCAAGCATTAAGCAAAACTAACACCAAATAATGCACCATAAGTAGGATATAATTCCATTGCATGACTATTGACTTTCGTGCTTGCATAGGGAATCACAAACCTTAACACCAATATTCTTAATAAAGCATAATTACTCATCATGATGACTAACATATTAGATCATCATATCTCAAAACTATTACTAAGAATCAAGTTTTTTTGTCCAATGATCTTCATGAATTTTTTTATTATATCCTTCTTGGATATCTATCACTTTGGGACTAATTTTCATGTGTTGCTTTTCATAAGCTCAAACAAATATAAGTGAAGATCATGAGCATAATATTTCTTTCTCTCAAATTAATTTAAGTGAAGCAAGAGAAAATTTCTTGAAAATTTTACTAACTCTCAAATAAATCTAAGTGAAGCAAGAGAGCATTTCTTCAAAAATATTAAAGCACACCGTGCTCAAAAAGATATAAGTGAAGCACTAGAGCAAGTCCATAGCTCATAAAAGATTTAAATGAAGCAAAGAGAGCAATTCTAACAAGTCATGACATAATTTTGACTCTCCTAAAGAGGTGTGTCCAGCAAGGGATCAAGACTTAAAACACAAAATAAATCAAGAATAGACTCATATCATACAAGACACTCCAAGCAAAACACATAGTATGTGACGAATAAAAATATAGCTTCGTGTAAAATACTGATGGGCGTTAGAAGAAAGAGGGAATGCCACTCGGGGGCATCCCCAAGCTTAGTTGGTTGCTCATTTTTGGATAATAGCTTGGGATGTCGGGGCATCCCCAAGCTTAGGCTCTTCTACTCCTTATTCCTTCATCCATCATAAGATAACCCAAAACTTGAAAACTTCAATCACACAAAACTCAACAAAACCTTCATGAGATCCGTTAGTATAAAAATGATAATAAATCACTACTACAAGTGATGTATAACACCAATTCATATTTTGTTCTTGCATTATATCTAATGTATTCCAAATTTTCTATTGCAAAAAACTCATCAAAGAAAACCATATAGCCATCAAAATAAGCACACAACACAAAGAAAACAGAATCTATCAAAACAGAACAGTCTGTAGCAATCTGACTATTTCGAATACTTATGTAAGTCCAAAAATTCTGAAAAGTTAGGATGACCTGAGCAATTTGTATATTGATCTACTTCAAGTAGAATGGATATTTTATCGCTCTCTGGTAAAAAATGAGAATTATTTTCGTGAGCACAAAAGTTTCTGTTTTTTCGGCAAGATCAAACAACTATCACCCAAGAAGATCCTAAAGGCTTTACTTGGCACAAACACTAATTAAAACATAAAAAAACACAATCATAATAGTAGCATGATTGTGCTATCACTCAAAAATAGGAAGCAAAAAGCAAAAATAAATTTTATTCATTGGGTTGCCTCCAAACAAGCGCTATTATTTTACGCCCTTAGGTAGGCATAAGATTTCAACGATGCTCACACGAAAGATAATAATCGAAACATAAAGAGAGCATCATAAAACATGTGAAAAAACACACTTAAGTCTAACATACTTCCTATGCATAGGAATTTTATAAGGAAACAAATTATCAAGACAAGCAAAAACTAGCATATGCAAGGAAGATGAATAAAACATTGACAATCTCAACATAACGAGAGGAAATTTAATAACATGAAAATTTCTACAACTATATTTTCCTCTCTGATAATAGTTATATGTAGGATCATAATCAAATTCAATAATATAGCCATCATATAAAATTTTCTCTTCACGATCCACATGCATAAAAGTTTTATGATCTTCCAAGATAGTGGGATTAACATCAACTAAAGTCATGACCTCTCCAAACCCACTTTCATCAAAAATTTCATAAGATTGAACACTCTCCAAATAAGTGGGATTATTTTTACCTAAAGTTGACACTCTTCCAAACCCACTTTCAAAATTATTGCAAATAACATAGTCATCATGAGGCTTAAATAAATTTTCAAGATCATAAGAAGAATCACCCCAATCATGATCATTGCAACAAATAGTGTTCATAAAAAAATTAGCATCCCCAAGCTTGAGGTTTTGAATATTATTAGCACAATTTACATTAATAGAATTTATAGTAAAATCATTGCAATCATACTTTTCATTCAAGGAGCTATCGTGAATCACTTCATAAATTTCTTCATCACAATTTTCAGATTCACGATTCTTAAGAAAAACTTCATAAAGATAATCTAGTGCACTCAACTCACTAGCAATTGGTTCATCATAATTGGATCCCTTAAAATATTAGCAAGTGGATGAGGATCCATACCAATTGATTTTTAGCAAGCGAAGATGCAAGCAAATAGAAGACACATGGCAACAGAAGCAAACATGAGATCTGACAAGAAAATGGCGAACAAAAAAGGCGAATAAAACGACAAATTTTTGTGAAGTGGGGGAGAGGAAAACGAGAGGAAAATGGCAATTAATGTAAATTACGAGGATATGAGATTTGTGATTAGGAACCTGGTATATGTTGAAGATCCTCCCCGGCAACGGTGCCAAAAATTCCTTTTGATGTCACTTGAAGCTACGTCGGTATTTCCCAAAAGAGGAAGGGATGATGCAGCACAACGGCGGTAGGTATTTCCCTCAGATATGAAACCAAGGTTATCGAACTAGTAGGAGAATGAAGCAACACAACGTAAACAGCCCCTGCACATAGATAACAAATCCTCGCAACCCAACGTGTTAAAGCGGTTGTCAATCCCTTTCTGGTAACGGTGCCAGAAATTGGTGCGTGATGGGAGAAAGTTGTAATAGATTGAATAAATAGATCACAAATAAAATAAAGTGCAGCAAAGTATTTTTGGGTTTGTTGTTTAGTAGATCTAAAAATAAATGCAAAGGAAAGTAGATCGCAAAGGCAAATAATATGAGAAACAGACCCGGGGGTCGTAGGTTTCACTAGTGGCTTCTCTCGAGAAAAATAGCAAACTGTGGGTAACAAATTACTGTTGGGCAATTGATAGAACTTCAAATACTCATGACGATATCCAGGCAATCATCATTACATAGGCATCACGTCCAAGATTAGTAGACCGACTCCTACCTGCATCTACTACTATTACTCCACACATCGACCGCTATCCAGCATGCATCTAGTGTATTAAGTTCATGGAGAAACGGAAAATTGCAATAAGAATATTGATATGATGTAGGGAAGATCTATCTATGTAGAGATAGACCCCATCGTTTTATCCTTAGTAGCAACGATACATACGTGTCGGTTCCCCTTCTGTCACTGGGATCAAACACCGTAAGATCGAACCCACTACAAAGCACCTCTTCCCATTGCAAGATAAATATATCAAGTTGGCCAAACAAAACCCGAATATCGGAGAAGAAATACGAGGCTATAAGCAATCATGCATAAAAGAGATCAAAGAAACTCAAATACTTCCATGGATATAAAAAGAGATAGATCTGATCATTAACTCATAGTTCATTGGATCCCAACAAACACACCGCAAAAAGAGTTAAATCATATGGATCTCCAAGAGACCATTGTATTGAGAATCGAGAGAGAGAGAGAGAGAGGAAGCCATCTAGCTACTAACTACGGACCCGAAGGTCTACAAAGAACTACTCACGCATCATCGGAGAGGCACCAATGGAGGTAATGAACCCCATCCGAGATGGTGTCTAGATTGGATCTGGTGGTTTTGTACTCTGCGGCGGCTAGATCAATATTTCGTCGACTCCCCTAGGGTTTTTGGGAATGTTGGTGTATTTATAGAGCATAGAGGCGGTCCGGGGGCACCCGAGGTGGGCACAACCCACCAGGGCACGCCTGGGCCTCCTCGCATGCCCTGGTGGGCTGTGCTCCCCTTGGGGCACCCCCATGCACAGGCAGGGCCCATTGTGTTCCTTCGGGCCCATAAAAAACCTCCATAAAGTTTCGTGGCATTTGGACTCCGTTTGATATTGATTTTCTGCAATGTAAAAAACATGGAAAAACAGCAAATGGCACTTGGCACTATGTCAATAGGTTAGTACCAAAAAATGATATAACAACATGGAACAATCAAAAATTATAGATATGTTGGAGACGTATCACCCATTTCATTGATACCAATGCATATGTAGTGTAGAT
This sequence comes from Triticum dicoccoides, assembly GCF_002162155.2. Lineage (NCBI taxonomy): Eukaryota > Viridiplantae > Streptophyta > Magnoliopsida > Poales > Poaceae > Triticum > Triticum dicoccoides. Next base: position 277,580,238 of record NC_041390.1, read on the forward strand.
CCTTGCTTGCGAGTACTTTGGATGAGTACTCACGGTGTCTTTGCTACTTCTTTTTCCCCTTTCCCGGTTATTGCGATCATTTGATGGGGTCCAGGAGCCAAAGGATCCCGAGAATGATTCTATGTGGAGTCCGGCTTCGAGAAGTAGTTAGGAGGTCCCAGGCAGGAGGCCTTGCCTTTTCGGTCATTGCTACTTTTATGCTAGCCTTCTTAAGGCAAACTTGTTTAACTTATGTCTGTACTCAGATAGTGTTGCTTCCACCGACTTGTCTATTATCGAGCACTTGTATTCGAGCCCTCAAGACCCCTAGCTTGTATTATGATGCTTGTATGACTTTTTTTATTTTTAGAGTTGTGTTGTGATATCTTCCCGTGAGTCCTTGATCTTGATCATACACATTTGCATGTATGATTAGTTTACGATTGAATCGAGAGCGTCACACTGAATTTGAGAATAGTGTTAATGAATTTATAAGTTTGCAAAAGAATTTCAATGCTTTGATTGAAGAAAAATTGCTTAAGATTGATTATTTGGCTAGGAACGTGGATAGAATTTCTCTTGATGTTGATTCTTTGAAACTTAGATCTATTCCACCTAAGCATGATATCAATGAGTCTCTCAAAGCCATGAGAATTTCCATTGATGAGTGTAAAGAAAGAACCGCTAAGATGCGTGCTAAAAAAGATTGGTTTATAAAAGCGTGTTATTCTAGTTTCCGTGAAAATAATGATGAAGATCTTAAAGTGATTGATGTGACTCCTATTGAATCTTTGTTTTCCAATGTAAATCTTCATAAAGATGGGACTAGAGAAGAGTCAACTTTAGTTAGAAGGCGTCCCAATGATTCAGAGTTTTTAGATCTTGACGCAAAACTTGATAAAAGTGGGATTGGAGAGGTCAAAACTTTAAATAGCAATGAACCCACTCTTTTGGATTTCAAGGAAAATAATTATGATAATTATTCTTTAATATATTGCATTTCCTTATTACAATCCATGTTGAATTCTCCTCATGCTTATAATAAAAACAAAACTTTTACTAAACATATCGTTGATGCTATGATGCAATCTTTTGAAGAAAAGCTTGAATTAGAAGTTTCTATCCCTATAAAACTTTATGATGAGTGGGAACCTACCATTAAGATTAAGATTAAAGATTATGAATGCTATGCTTTGTGTGATTTTGGGTGCTAGTGTTTCCACGATTCCAAAAACTTTATGTGATATGTTAGGTTTTCGTGAATTTGATGATTGTTCCTTAAATTTGCATCTTGCGGATTCCACTATTAAGAAACCTATGGGAAGGATTAATGATGTTCTTATTGTTGCAAATAGGAATTGTGTGCCCGTAGATTTCATTGTTCATGATATAGATTGCAATCCTACATGTCCTATTATTCTTGGTATACCTTTCCTTAGAACGATTGGTGCAATTATTGATATGAAAGAAGGAAACATTATATTTCAATTTTTGTTAAGGAAAGGCATGGAACACTTCCCAAGAAAGAAAATTAAATTGCCTTATGAATCTATTATGAGAGCCACTTATGGATTGCATGCCAAAGATGATAACACTTAGATCTATTCGTGTTTTATGCCTAGCTAAGGGTGTTAAACATTAACGCTTGTTGGGAGGCAACCCAATTTTATTTTCGTTCTTGCTTTTTAGGTCCTGTTTTGCAATAAATATTTCATCTAGCCTCTGGTTAGATGTGGTTTTTTGTTTTAATTAGTGTTTGTGCCAAGTAAGACCTTTGGGATATCCTATGGTAATAGTTGATTTGATCTTGTTGAAAAACAGAAACTTTTGTGCTCACGAAAACTATTCTCATGTTTAGCTGGAGAGTGCTTTTTAGTTGATTCTTTTTGCGGAAGATTAATAGAAAAAAATTCTAGGACTTCCTAATTTCTCAGGATTTGTGGAGTTACAGATGTATTCGAAATATTCAAATTGCTACAGACTGTTTTGTTTTTGACATATTCTGTTTTTCACGTGTTGTTTTGATGAGGACATCAATACCATTGTTGCACCCACAGCCCCTGCTGCTATACATACTGGACCAATTACTAGAGCTCGCGCACGCCAATTGAATTATCAGGTACTTTCATTTCTTGGTAACGATTCTAATGTTCATGAGAATATGATGTTGCCTAAATTGGATACATTTGTTTTGCTTACAAATGAAGGGCCTAGCTTGGACAAGAAAGATGAACCTTGGAGCAAGTTCAAGTATGGAGATGATGGCATGCGCAAGGGGATCAAGAACGGAGTTACAAGTGATGATTTCAGGACTTTGAAGCCACCATAAGGAGTGCATCGAGCCTTGGACGAAATATACGAGATGCCACTTCATAAATTTCGTCCAGAGGCTATTATAGGTGCCGCGTCACCTTATTATTGGGCGAGGCCCATGTATTTTAGAAATACTTAAGTATAGGCTGTTTTTAGAGTCCGTATGTGTGGGGAAACAAGAGTTAGGGTTGATTTCGGACCCCTCCTCCAAGGGCCATGAAATCCCCCCCCCCCTCTTCCTCCATATATACAGCCCTTAGGGCGTCGTTTAGACTTTGGGTTTTGTTTAGATTAAAAGTTCGCCATAGCTGCAACTTCACGTACTTCGTTTGTGTCCAGCGACTAGACCAAGACGTCACAGAACCCCACCTTGATCAATAAAGCTTTCATCTTATATTCGCAATATCCAGATTGCAATCTCAGTTTCTTGCTTGTTCTTCGTTTGCTCGCAGGAAACAGGCCCTCGTGGTCAGGTTGATCGTGCTCCGGCATGGTTAATAACCCCTCGGAGTTGGTTTAGCGATTTCTAAGGCGCGACGTCCTCGCACGTTCGTAGTCGGATCGTCAAAGTCGACTTCTCTAAAACGATAGCCAGCATCTCATCGAAAGACGGGACACCTTTGCCTCTATCAAGTGGTATCAGATTTCCAGGTTGCTCGGTGAGATTTTATAGCTTTTCATAGTTTAGGTTGAGTCTGTTCTTCATACCTATAGTCCACGAAAAAGCCAAAAAAAATTAGGGTTAGGTCATCATATCCGAACCAATCTGAGCCTTTGCATAGTCTTTTTAGAGTTTTGCTTTGTTGAATTTGCGGTTGCATCGTCATGTCGAGTTGCTGGTCTTAGCGTCTAGTCCCTTAGAGTTTCGAGTTCTGTTCACGGGTTGTCACGCCGCCGCCGCACCATCGTCATCATCATTACCATGTACCACCACCCCACCATATACATCATCGCTGCCATATACAACCACCAATCCGAGTCCACATATACCATCGCCATATACCACCACCAATCCGAGTCCAGATATACCATCGCCATATACAGCCACCAGTCCGAGTTCCTCCAGATTCATCTCCGCCACCAGTCCTAGTCCGAGTCCAGCATTTGTTGCTTTGTTTTGGAGTTCCAGATCACACGATACTTCGAGTCGTGACCAAGTCGGACTCCCCAACTTCCGTGCTATCCGCAGTAGAAAAATAGTTCCAAACTAAAAAAACTAAGTCTGGAAAATTCTGGCTAGGCAGTTTTTAGACCATTTGTAGACTTTTTCGAAAAAAAATTGTTGCGGAGCAAAAAAAAGAGGAAAAAAGTGCAAAAAAAAGTGAAAAAAGGAAAAAAACAGAGAGTGCTCCTCCCTTGTTTACGTGTCGCGCCGTGATTTTGTTCGTGTTCTAGGCTCGCGTCTCTAGTACGGTCTAGCCTAGGACCAACACAGTACCGTCGTTGAGCGTTTATTCAACTTTGCATATCTGAATTGATTATTGCTGACATTTTTGCTACCATATCATAAGCCTTACCAGATCCACATACATCTACATCGTGCATTTGACACCACCTGGCAATCGCTCTATCCAATCTTTGAGAATTTTGACTACGACGGTTGCCGATCACCACCTGCTGTTGGGTAAGAACTGGTAAGAATTTGAGATTCGCTTGCGGATTTGTGATACACCACAACCACTTCCTAGTGGTATGTAGGATCATATTCTTGTGTGTTTCTATTGCTGCTAACCATGGCAGGATCACAAGCCGATGAGACAGATTGGGAGAACATGACGAACAAAGAGCTACATGATAAATTTCAGCAAATGATGAGTGGACAGGTGCAAGATGTGCTAAACAGATTTGAAGAGGCCATGGAGAAGATAGATGGCATGGAGAAGACGTTCGAAACAAAGCTCGATAACAAGTTTAATGAATTGCTCGCGCGTCTTCCACCACCACCACCGGCTGCACCTAACGAACCTCTACAACAACAACAACAACAACAACATCAACATCGCCTTCCAAATCAAGTGGGACGGGCACTGCACATTCCCCTTGAGCCTGGTCAAAATTCTGGTGCCGCTGTTGATGCTTCTGTAGCTCCTGCTGCTACTACGGAGGTGGAGGACCATTATGAGGATGAGGTTGATCAAGATCAGAACTACGTGCAACCACCAGCACCACCGCCACCAGGTTGTCCTCATGCATATCATCGCAATGGTAGGGCTGCACAACCACCTCAGGTACGTGATCATGACCATCTCCCTAAACTGAAATTGAACATTCCACCATTTGAGGGTAGATATGTTCCTGATATATATCTTACTTGGGAGTTAGAAACTGAACAACATTTACATGTTTACAATATCCTGAGGAGAGACGTGTTCTTGCTGCTATTTGTGCTTTCACTAGCTTTGCATGTGTTTGGTGGTCTGAACATTGTAGATTATATCCTATTCCAGCTACTTGGGCTGCTTTGAAAACTGCTATGCGTACTCGTTGGGTTCCACCATATTATCAACATGAATTACTTCAAAAATTGCAGCGTTTAAGACAAGGAAAAAAATTCTGTAGAAGAATATTATCAGGAATTACAAACTGGCATGATTAGATGTGGTATTGTTCAGGAAAATGAAGCTATGCTTGCACATTTTATGGGTGGATTAAATAGAGAGATTCAGACCATTCTAGAGTATAAGGAGTATACTAATATCACTGGTTTATTCCATCTTGCTTGTAAAGCTGAACGTGAAGTGCACGATTGACATGCATTGGTGCGAACTAACTTTTCTACAGGTCGATCTTCATAATGGACACCACGTGCATCCTCTATTTCCACTGCACCAGCACCTCCATCAGGTGCCACCTCCAGCCGTGATACAAGAAAGCAAGCACAACCACCACTATCTGCCAAGAGCACACCTGCTGGGTCTGCAGAGTTCTTCTTCTTCCATGGCATCAACAGGGCACACAAGTGATATTGTTTGTCATCATTGTAAGGGAAGAGGACATTTTGCGAGAGAATGCAAATCTCAGCGTGTGATGATTGTTACTGAGGATGGTGGGTATGAGTCCGCTAGTGACTATGATGAGGAGACTTTGGCTCTTATTACACATGAAGAACATGGTGGAGAGGATTCTGATCATGACACGCAATACATGGCTGCTGAAGATGCTGACAGGTATTAATGTTTAGTTGCTCAACGTATTTTGAGTGTGCAGGTTACACAAGCTGAGCAAAATCAGAGGCATAATTTGTTCCATACAAAGGGAGTTGTGAAGAAACGTTCTGTTCGCGTCATCATAGATGGAGGGAGCTGCAATAACTTGGCTAGCATGGAGATGGTGGAGAAGCTATCTCTCACCACAAGACCACATCCACATCCTTACTACATCCAATGGTTCAACAACAGTAGCAAGGTTAAGGTAACACGTACTATTCGTGTGCATTTTAGTATCTCTACATATGCAGATTATGTTGATTGTGATGTGGTACCTATGCAAGCATGTTCCTTATTACTTGGTAGACCATGGCAATTTGATAAAAATTCTGTACACCATGGTAGAAACAATCATTATACTCTTGTTCATAAGGATAAAAATATTACTTTGCTTCCTATGACTCCTAATTCCATTTTGAAAGATGATATTAATAGAGCTAATAAAGCAAAACAGGAGAAAAATAAGAGTGAAAATCAGATTATGGCAAAAAAATTTGAGCAAAAAATGAAGCCTAATAATAAACCATCGAGTGTTGTTTCTAAAATTAAATTGAAAAGTGCATGTTTACTTGCCACCAAATCTGATATTGATGATCTAGATTTTAGAAAATCTATTTGCTATGCTTTTGTGTGCAAAGAGGCATTATTTTCATTCGAGGACGTGCCTTCCTCTTTGCCTCCTGTTGTCACTAACATTTTGCAGGAGTTCGCTGACGTCTTTCCACAAGACGTACCACCGGGATTACCACCTATTAGAGGGATTGAGCATCAAATTGACTTAATTCCCGGTGCATCATTACCCAACCGTGCACCATACCGTACCAATCCAGAGGAGACGAAGGAGATTATGCGTCAAGTACAAGAACTGCTCGACAAAGGTTATATACGCGAATCCCTTAGTCCTTGTGATGTTCCTATCATTTTAGTGCCGAAAAAGGATGGTACGTCGCGTATGTGCGTTGATTGTAGAAGCATTAGTAATATTACTATTCGTTATCGTCATCCTATTCCTAGGCTAGATGATATGCTTGATGCATTGAGTGGCTCTACAATATTCTCCAAAGTTGATTTGTGTAGTGGATACCATCAAATTCGTATGAAATTGGGAGATGAATGGAAAACAGCATTTAAAACTAAGTTTGGATTATATGAGTGGTTAGTCATGCCTTTTGGTTTAACTAATGCACCTAGTACTTTCATGAGATTAATGAACGAAGTTTTACGTGCTTTCATTGGACGATTTGTGGTAGTTTACTTTGATGACATATTGATTTATAGCAAATATTTGGAGGAAGTTTTGGAACATTTACGTGTTGTTTTTATTGCTCTACGTGATGCACGTTTGTTTGCTAACCTTGGAAAGTGCACCTTTTGCACCGACCGAGTATCTTTTCTTGGCTATGTTGTTACTCCACAGGGAATTGAAGTTGATAAAGCCAAGATTGAAGCTATTGAGAGTTGGCCGCAGCCCAAAACGGTCACACAAGTGAGGAGTTTCCTTGGCCTCGCTGGATTCTATAGGCGTTTTGTGAGAGATTTCAGCACCATTTCAGCACCTCTCAACGAGCTTACAAAGAAGGATGTGCCTTTTGTTTGGGGTACCGCGCAGGAAGAAGCCTTCATGGTATTGAAAGATAAGTTGACACATGCTCCTTTACTCCAACTTCCTGATTTTAATAAGACTTTTGAGCTTGAATGTGATGCTAGTGGAATTGGATTAGGAGGTGTGTTATTACAAGATGGCAAACCTGTTGCATACTTTTCTGAAAAATTGAGTGGGCCTAGTCTGAACTATTCTACTTATGATAAAGAATTATATGCTCTTGTTCGGACCTTAGAAACATGGCAACATTATTTATGGCCCAAGGAATTTGTTATATATTCTGATCATGAATCTTTGAAACACATTAAAAGTCAAGCAAAACTGAACCGTAGACATGCTAAATGGGTTAAATTCATTGGGACTTTCCCTTATGTCATTAAACACAAGAAGGGTAAAGAAAATGTTATTGCTGATGCATTGTCTCGTCATTATACTATGCTTTCACAACTTCACTTTAAAATATTTGGTTTGGAGACCATCAAAGATCAATATGTGCATGATGCTGAATTTAAAGATGTATTGCAGAATTGTAAGGAAGGGAGAACTTGGAACAAGTTCATTCTTAACGATGGATTTGTGTTTCGTGCTAACAAGCTATGCATTCCAGCTAGCTCTGTTCGTCTTTTGTTGTTGCAGAAGGCGCATGGAGGAGGATTAATGGGACACTTTGGCGTCACGAAGACGAAGGATATACTTGCTACACATTTCTTTTGGCCAAAGATGAGACGGGATGTTGAGCGTTTTGTTGCTCGCTGCACTACATGTCAAAAAGCTAAGTCACGACTCAATCCTCATGGTTTATATATGCCTTTGCCTGTACCTAGTGTTCCTTGGGAGGATATATCTATGGACTTTGTTTTAGGTTTACCTCGAACAAAGAAGGGGAGGGATAGCATATTTGTTGTCGTGGATAGGTCCTCGAAAATGGCACACTTTATACCATGTCATAAAAGCAATGATGCTGTTAATGTTGCTGATTTGTTCTTTCGTGAAATTATTCGCTTGCATGGTGTGCCAAATACTATTGTTTCATATCGTGATACTAAATTTCTTAGCCACTTTTGGAGATGTTTATAGGCTAAGTTGGGGACTAAACTGCTTTTTAGTACTACTTGTCACCCCCAAACTCTGAAGTAGTCAATAGAACATTGTCTACTATGCTTAGGGTTGTTTTGAATAATAACAAGAAAATGTGGGAAGAATGCTTGCCTCATATTGAATTTTCTTATAATCGTTCATTGCATTCTACTACTAAGATGTGCCCTTTTGAAATTGTGCATGGTTTCCTACCTCGTGCACCTATTGATTTGTTGCCTCTTCCATCTTCGGAGAAGGTTAATTTTGATGCTAAAGAACGTGCTGAATTGATTTTAAAAATGCATGAGTTAACTAAGGAAAACATAGAGCGTATGAATGCTAATATAAACTTGCTAGAGATAAGGGTAGAAAACATGTTATGTTTGCACCCGGAGATCTTGTTTGGTTACATTTGCGCAAGGACAGATTTCCTAATTTGCGCAAATCAAAACTAATGCCACGTGCTAATGGTCCTTTTAAGGTGTTAGAGAAAATAAATGATAATGCATATAAACTTGAGCCGCCTGCAGATTTTGGGGTTAGTCTCACTTTTAACATTGCAGATTTGAAGCCTTATTTGGGGTGAGGACGACGAACTTTCATCGAGGACGACTTCATTTCAAGAAGGGGAGGATGATGCAGACATCAATACCATTGTTGCACCCACAGCCCCTGCTGCTATACATACTGGACCAATTACTAGAGCTCGCGCACGCCAATTGAATTATCAGGTACTTTCATTTCTTGGTAACGATTCTAATGTTCATGAGAATATCATGTTGCCTAAATTGGATACAATTGTTTTGCTTACAAATGAAGGGCCTAGCTTGGACAAGAAAGATGAACCTTGGAGCAAGTTCAAGCATGGAGATGATGGCACGCGCAAGGGGATCAAGAACGGAGTTACAAGTGATGATTTCAAGACTTTGAAGCCACCATAAGGAGTGCATGAAGCCTTGGACGAAATAACAAGATGCCACTTCATAAATTTCGTCCAGAGGCTATTATAGGTGCCGCGTCACCTTATTATTGGGCGAGGCCCATCTATTTTTGAAATACTTAAGTATAGGCTGTTTTTAGAGTCCGCATGTGTGGGGAAACAAGAGTTAGGGTTGGTTTCGGACCCCTCCTCCAAGGGCCACGAAATCCCCCCCCCCCTCTTCCTCCATATATACAGCTCTTAGGGCGTCGTTTAGACTTTGGGTTTTGTTTAGATTAAAAGTTCGCCATAGCTGCAACTTCGCGCACTTCGTTTGTGTCCAGCGACCAGACCAAGACGTCACAGAACCCCACCTTGATCAATAAAGCTTTCATCTTATATTCGCAATATCCAGATTGCAATCTCAGTTTCTTGCTTGTTCTTTGTTTGCTCGCAGGAAACAAGCCCTCGTGGTCAGGTTGATCGTGCTCCGGCGTGGTCAATAACCCCTTGGAGTTGGTTTAGCGATTGCTAAGGCGCGACGTCCTCACACATTCAGAGTCGGATCGTCAAAGTCGACTTCCTCTAAAACAATAGCTACCATCTCATCGAAAGACGCGACACCTTTGCCTCTATCATGTTTGCTTATTTTAATGAATCTATGGCTAGTATCCGGGGGTATGAACCATGGAAAAGTTGGAATATAGTAGATATTACACCAATACAACTAAAGAATGAGTTCACAACAGTACCAAAAGTGTTGATTTATTTTCTTATACTAACGGATCTTATGAGATTTTCTGTTGGAGTTTTGTGTTGTGAAGTTTTCAAGTTTTGGGTAAGGATTTGATGGACTATGAAATAAGGAGTGGCAAGAGCCTAAGCTTGGGGATGCCCAAGGCACCCCAAGGTAATATTCAAGGACACCAAGAGCCTAAGCTTGGGGATGCCACGGGAAGGCATCCCCTCTTTCATCTTCGTCTGTCAGTAACTTTACTTGAGGCTATATTTTTATTCACCACATGATATGTATTTTGCTTGGAGCGTCTTGTATGATTTGAGTCTTGCCTTTTAGTTTGCCACAATCATCCTTGTTGTACACACCTTTTGAGAGAGACACGCATGAATCATGATTTATTAGAATGCTCTATGTGCTTCTTATATCTTTTGAGCTAGGCAATTTTGCTCTTGTGCTTCACTTATATCTTTTTAGAGCACGGCGGTGGTTTTATTTTATAGAAATTGTTGAACTCTCATACTTCACTTATATTATTTTTAGAGTCTTTAAAACAACATGGTAATTTGCTTTGGTTATAAAATTAGTCCTAATATGATAGGCGTCCAAGAGGGATATAATAAAAACTTTCATATAAAGTGCATTGAATACTATGAGAAGTTTGATTCCTTATGATTGTTTTGAGATATGAAGATGGTGATATTAGAGTCATGGTAGTAAGTAGTTGTGAATTTGAGAAATACTTGTGTTAAAGTTTGTGAGTTCCATAGCATGCACGTATGGTGAACCGTTATGTGATGAAGTCGGAGCATGATTTATTTATTGATTGTCTTCCTTATGAGTGGCGGTCGGGAACGAGCGATGGTCTTTTCCTACCAATCTATCCCCCTAGGAGCATGCGCGTAGTACTTTGTTTCGATGACTAATAGATTTTTGCAATAAGTATGTGGTTCTTTATGACTAATGTTGAGTCTGTAGATTATACACACTCTCACCTTTCCGCCATTGCTAGCCTCTCTAGTACCGCACAACTTTCGCCGGTACCATAAACCCACCATATACCTTCCTGAATACAGCTACCATACCTACCTATTATGGCATTTCCATAGCCATTCCGAGATATATTGCCATGCAACTCTCCACCGTCCCGTTTATTATGACATGCATCATCATTATCATATTGCTTTGCATGATCATGTAGTTGACATCGTATTTGTGGCAAAACCACCATTGATCATTTTTTATACATGTCGCTCTTGATTCATTGCACATCTCGATACACCGCCGGAGGCATTCACATAGAGTCATATTTTGTTCTAAGTATCGAGTTGTAATTTTTGAGTTGTAAGTAAATAAAAGTGTGATGATCTTCATTATTAGAGCATTGTCCCATGTGAGAAAAGGATGATGGAGATTATGATTCCCCCACAAGTCGGTATGAGACTCCGGATGAATAACAATAAAAATAAAAGAGGCCAAAAAATGAGAGAAGGCCCAACAAAAAAATAAGAGAAAAGAGAGAAGAGGCAATGCTGCTATCCTTTTACCACACTTGTGCTTCAAAGTAGCACCATGATCTTCATGATAGAGAGTCTCCTATGATATCACTTTCATATACTAGTGAGAATTTTCATTATAGAATTTGGCTTTGTATATTCCAGTGATGAGCTTCCTCAAAATGCCCTAGGTCTTCGTGAGCAAGCGAGTTGGATGCACACCCACTCAGTTTTCTTTTTGAGCTTTCATAAACTTATAGCTCATTAATGGGCATCTCCATAGCCCGTTGATACACCTAGTTGATGTGAGACTATCTCCTTCTTTTTGTCTTCTCCACAACCACCTTCTATTCCACCTATAGTGCTATGTCCATGGCTCACGCTCATGTATTGCGTGAAAGTTGAAAAGGTTTGAGAACATCAAAAGTATGAAACAATTGCTTGGGTTCTCATTGGCATTGTGCATGATTTGAACATTTTGTGTGATGAAGATGAAGCATAGCCAGACTATATGATTTTGTAGGGATAAGCTTTCTTTGGCCATGTTATTTTGAGAAGACATAATTGTTTTGTTAGTATGCTTGAAGTATTATTGTTTTTATGTCAATATTAAACTTTTTTTGAATGTTACGGATCTGAACATTCATGCCACAATAAATATAATTACATGGGTAAATATGTTAGGTAGTATTCCACATCAAAAATTCTGTTTTTATCATTTACCTACTCGAGGACGAGCAGGAATTAAGCTTGGGGATGCCTGATACGTCTCCAACGTATCTATAATTTTTTATTGTTCCATGCTATTATATTATCTATTTTGGATGTTTCATATGCATTAATATGATATTTTATATGATTTTTGGGACTGACCTATTAACCTAGAGCCCAGTGCCAGTTCCTGTTTTTTCCTTGTTTTAGAGTCTCGCAGAAAAGGAATACCAAACAGAGTCCAAATGAAATAAACTTTCACGATGATTTTTCTTGGACCAGAAGACACCCAGGAGACTTGGAGTGCAATTCAGAAGAGCCACGAGGCGGCCATAAGGGTGGAGGTCGCGCCCAGGGGGTAGGACGCGCCCCCCGACCCTATGGGCCCCTCGGTGACCCCTTGACCTAGATCTTCCTCCTATATATTCTCAAATACCCCAAAAACTTCGAGGGGAGCCACGAAACCACTTTTCCACCGCCGCAACCTTCTGTACCCATGAGATCCCAATTAGGGGCCTTTTCTGGCATCCCGTCGGAGGGGGATTCGATCACAGAGGGCTTCTACATCAACACCATTGCCTCTCCGATGAAGCGTGAGTAGTTTACCACAGACCTACGGGTCCATAGCTAGTAGCTAGATGGCTTCTTCTCTCTCTCTCTTTGATTCTCAATACAAAGTTCTCATCGATGTTCTTGGAGATCTATTTGATGTAATACTCTTTTGCGGTGTGTTTGCCGAGATCCGATGAATTGTGGATTTATGATCAGCTTATCTATGCATATTATTTGAATCTTCTCTGAATTCTTATATGCATGATTTTATATCTTTGCAAGTCTCTTTGAACTATCGATTTGGTTTGGCCAACTAGATTGGTTTGTCTTGCAATGGGAGAAGTGCTTAGCTTTGGGTTCAATCTTGCGGTGCTCGATCCTAGTGACAGAAGGGGAACTGACACATATTGTATTGTTGCCATCGAGGATAAAAAGATGGGGTTTTCATCATACTGTTTGAGTTAATTCCTATACATCATGTCATCTTGCTTAAGGCATTACTTCGTTCTTTATGAACTTAATACTCTAGATGCATGCTGGATAGCGGTCGATGTGTGGAGTAATAGTAGTAGATGCAGAATCGTTTTGGTCTACTTGACACGGACGTGATGCCTATATTCATGATCGTTGCCTTAGATATCGTCATAACTTTGCGCTTTTCTATAATTGCTCGGCAGTAATTTGTTCACCCACCATAATAATTTCTATCTTGAGAGAAGTCTCTAGTGAAACCTATGGCCCCGGGTCTATTTTCCATCATATAAGTTTTCAATCTACAATTCTAGTTTCCTATTTATTTTCTTTGCAATATTTACTTTCCGTTCCATAAACCAAAAATACCAACAATATTACTTTACCATTTATCCATCTATATCAGATCTCACTTTGCAAAAAACCTGAAGGGATTGACAACCCCTTTATCGCGTTGGCTGCAAGTTGGTGTTTGTTTGTGCAGGCGTTCGGTGGCTTGTTGCATTGTCTCCTACTAGACTGATATCTTGGTTCTCAAAAGCTGAGGGAAATACTTACTCTACTTTGCTGCATCACCCTTTCCTCCTCAAGGGAAAAATCAACGCAAGCTCAAGAGGTAGCAAGACCTCATATGCGTATCTATTTTATTACAAGTGTTTTATCACAATTAGCTTGACTGATCTGGTCAAAAGCTGGAATTATTTCTTTGACAAAAGTTTGCTAGAGACTATCGCTTCAAGGGAGCTTTCCTCTTGCAGGTTCGAAAACCCAAGGTCATCCCTTTGGGGAAATAGGTGTGGGGGTACTTTCCGCTTTGTTACCGTGTCACTGAAAAGGATGTATCACTTTCAAGTATCTTGATGAATGCTTATGGAGTAAAGTTCAGGGTTGGATTGAGAAAACCATGTTCACTGCGCAAGGCGGTTCTGGTTAAATTCGTTTCTCACGCGGTTCCGATGTATCCGATGTCTTGTTTTAAGATATCATGGGGGCTATGTGAGCACCTTAATATGTTGATCACGAAATTTTGGTGGGGCAGTAAAGATGGACAAGGCAAGCCAAGTTGGGTATCATGGGAGGGGATGACACAGCCGAAAGGGTGGGGGCCTTGGTTTTAATGATTTTGAGCTCTTTAATTTGGCTTTGCTGGCGAGGCAGGCTTCGCGCATCCTGCAAAACCCTGAAACCCTGACTGCGAGAATTCTGAAGTCTGTTTATTTTCATTCATTGTCTATATTGCAGGCAATAGTAGGAAACCACCCATCTCAGGTTTGGAGAGCTATACTAGAAGGGAGGGACATCCTAGTCCAGGGATTGATTCGACGGATAGGCGATGGGGAAATGACAGAGATCTAGAGCCATAATTGGTTACCTAGAGCTAGGATGATGATGCCCTATGGATGTGTTCTTGCCGACTTGCCTCATTATGTATCTGAGTTGATTGATCCCACAACTGCCACGTGGAACAGAGCACGGGTCGAGGAGGTATTTATTCCAATAGATGTCCTGGTTATATTGAATATTTCTTTGTGTACAAGAAATATTAGCGACTTTTGGGCATGGAATCATGACAAGAATGGGGGCATTTTCAGTTTGGTCGGCATATAGAGTGATGATTGCCACTAAATACCGTATAGAAGCTTGGCTTGAGGAGAGAGTTGGGTCGTCTAACTTGGGATAGGAGGAGGCGTCATGGAAATCATTGTGGAAAACACAAGTCCCAGGAAAGATAAGGATATTTTTATGGAGATTGGCCAAGAATTCTTTACCCACGGAGGATGTATGGTGTCATTATAATATGTCTACAACACCCGCGTGTGGCCTGTGTGGGATGGAGGACTCATGCCGTCACTCTTTGTTAGAGTGTTCGATGTTGAGGTACATTTGGGAATTAGTGGACGATGATTTGGCAGAACATATGATGGCAACCAATGAACCAAGTGTGAAACAATAGTTTTTTGGAATGATGGATTCACTGTCCCATGAAGTGTTCGTTAAACTAGCTGTAACTCTATAGGCTACATGGTGGGCAAGAAGGAAGGCCCTGCATGGAGCATTTCAAAGCCCACCATCTATGAACCTGTTCGTCTTCAATTTCATTTCGGAGTTTGGAGTTATTTATCTAAAAGTCTCGAAACAACGACATCACGGGACAGAGGTGCGGCAGGGTCCAACTCGTATGGCGGCGCCACCGTCAGGTTTTGCCAAAATCCACATAGATGCGGGTCTTGCTAGATTAGGTATACGAGTTTTTGCGGCAACAGTTCGCAGGGATTCAAATGAAACTTATTTAGGCTCATCCGCCCTGGTGATCCATGGTGTTCAAGATGTGATTACTCTCGAAACAATTGCTTGCAGGGTAGAATTATCTTTGACCAAGAATCTTCTTCTCCATGGCTGTATGATTGCCACAGATTCAAAGCAAGTAGCAAGGGACATCCAGAAGGGAAGTAGAGGGTCATATGGTCAAATTATTGCTGAAATCAAATTGAGAGCTTTGAATTTTATTTGTAGGGGCGAGCATCGAATAGCGAAGCCCATTCGCTGGCCAAATTTTCTCATTCGTTAGGTCGCAGGCGTCACATTTGGTTAGGTCAACCCCATGATTTTTTATCCCAAACATTGTGAAATTTGAGGAGTAAAGCTTTGGGATATTTTTAAAGTCAAAGTCCGTAACATGGTTTTAGAAAAAAAAAACTCTACAAATACTGGGGTGCCAAACTTATCCTAAGGCTATATTTGATAATAAAGTTTCGTACAACCCCAAGTATTGAAAACTAAAGTATATTAACCTATTGGTGCAAGATATTACAGTTTTTATATATCAAAGTATTTTAAAGTATCAACAATACAGAAGATCTGTTTGGCTAGCACCGTGAGTAACAACGTAAAAAATGCTGGCTAGCCGTTGAAAACATGAGTATTTTTAAAGCTAGCTAGCCGGGCGCATGCAAACTGTTAGCTAGCCAGTTGGGCGCATGCAAACACTAGTATTAGCTCATATGCATAAACTGAACCGACATGCACAAGGCTTGTAGATTTCCTATTAGAACGCTCAGCAACACGATGTAGACGTCTTGATCATCATGGGTGGACCTGCGCATGAACGGCTTGGCCTTCTTTCACGACATGGCCACTTTCTTCCAATAATCCATAATGTGCTTCTTCTTAGAATAGCTTCCGCCGCCACCGTGGCCAGGCAAGAGTACGGATCGGTGCGGCCGCAGAAGTCAAGGTCGATGACCGATGCAAGAGGTGGGAGAAGAAGAAGAAGAAGAAGAGGGAGACCCCTTTGTTTTCGCTGTTGTCATCCACCGACGGAGACATCTTCGAAGGCAATACGGTGGCTCAACGTGAGTTGTTGCAAACAGTCATCGAAGAATAAAATGATCGAAGTGTGATGGGCTCGTTTTTTCACCTGCTATGTTTTGAAAAAAAGAGGTTCAGGGTTCTTTTTTAGACAGAGAAAATACTTTGGTTTTGGAAATACTCTAATTTTAATACCTCAGTTTTTATTTGTGACCAAATAGGTCACAGTAATTAAAACTACAGTAACTAGAAAATTGTCTGATATTATCAGAATACTTTGAAAATACTTTGCTATCGAGGCCTAAAGCAGTAAAGCTCCTTTTCGCTTTCCCCTTTCTTTCTCCCTGCTTTATAACCCGAGGTTCACCAGAAGCGGCAGAGGCCACCAAAAATTCTCGCCATGAGGTTGGGATCCATGCCGGTGCTCTCCCTCTTCGTCAACGCGCTCCTCCTCTTCGTCGTCCTCCAGTCCGACGCGAATGCGTTCGCCACCCCCACAGGTCAATCCATCCAGCATTTATTGCTCATTTCTTCAAAATGCAGGATTCGATCTTGCTTTCTCCGCTCCGCTTTACTTACTTCATTTTTCTTTGCGGGGGGCTTTACTCACTTCGTAGCGGCATTGATTGCAGATAACATCGTGAGGCAGCTATCGTCGGTGGTGAGGTGGCCACGCGGTTCTCCCCCCCACTCGCCCAAGCAGTCCTCACACCCCCAGTATGGTGAGTGGGCGCCAGCTAGTTGTTGATCCTGCCCCGTTTCGAGGGTTTGCTTAGTTTGTTTGTTGAAGATTAGCGAGCATTGCGAATTCGGGAGAGCGGGAGAGAGATGCGATTCCATTTGGCTTAGAAGTTTGTTGTGCTTCTTATCTTGGTGTAAGATGCGCAGCTGCAATTTAGTGACCGATTTCCATCTAACCTTCTACGAGTAATTACTAATAGTACACTGAATGGAAGTACGAAATACCTGTGGTAGAAGAAGTGGGGGGAGGCTCGACAGAAGCTAATTATTTCTCTAGATCTCATCTCCTTTTTCTATATTATACAGGCCTTTGCATAAATATTGTCAGGTTGTTCTTGTAAAGTTCATAGCTCTTTAGCAAATAGCATGTTTTAGTCTTGTCATTTTACTCTCATCTCTGGCATGGCTCGGTTTTTTCAACAAACCAGTACGGCGACCTAATATTTCCTCTTTGATTGTAGGGTCACTCAGTTTGAAAGCTGTGCAAAATGAATTTGTTTGTATCTTTGTGATGTACGTAGTAAACATCTTTTCATTCTTGGCACACATATATTGATTTTTTCTCATCAATAAATGAAAGATAGGAATAAAACAGGAGCAGCTGTACTAACCATAATATTCTCATATGGGTCAAACATTTTGAACATTTCCTAATATTTGTTTGTCTCGATGACATGTGAAACTCTTAAGCCCAGATTTATGCTCATGTTTAGTCCTCATTCTAGGCCTGACCTGAATTATCTGGCAAGAGTTAAACTGATTCAGGTTTAACTCGTTTGCAGTCACAGCTGGTGAATGTGGGTTATAGTGGCTGATGATATTTTTTGTTCTTGCTTGAGCTTAATCTCATGGTTATGGTATTTATCTGATTTGGCAGATGGGAATGTAGCAGTGCAATATGAGAGTGGCTACTTTGTTGAGACGCTTGTTGAAGGAGACAAGCTCGGTGTCACGCCCCACACCATTAGGGTGTCCTCAGTTGAGGGTGGAGAGCTTCTTGCAGTAGACTCAGCACATAGCAACATTGTGCGAATAACCCCACCATTATCTGAATGTATGTTTTTCTCTTGCTGTCCACAGTTCAATGCTTATATGGTTCTCTTCAAGTACTTCTGTGCACATTTTGTGGGGCTTCTGTATGGTATGAAATCAGTTGGGCTTTCTGAAGAATGGCCATGATTATCCTCATAGTGGACCATGTCATCTTTTTAAAGAAAAACACAAACTACCAGATGCAACTTTTGGACCAATTTCTTGAACATATCAGTGGATTATCCAAAGTAACCAAGAAGTATGCAAATTGTGATGATGTCAAGGATCTGTGGAAACGTATCTAACCGCGCGGGGCCACATTTTATTTATATTGCTTACAAACTTTAGTTACAAGGAAATATGTTTAAACTCCTGACCTTTATAGATTTGTCCGGTAGCTAACAAAGGTGAGATCCTATTGTTAGAGTTATATTATAAGTCATGTACCCCTTTGTATTTATCCCGTTGTATAAGGGGTTTCCTGCATATGTTTCACATCTGTACATGTATATATATCGGCCTATGGCCTCATGGGAATACAAGTTGCTTTCCTAACATGGTATTAGAGCTTTAGGGTTTTTTTTCGCACGCGCAACTCGTGCTCCTATCGATCCACGCCCTCGTCGATCTCCCTCCTGCTCCAGCGCGCTCGAACTTCTCCAGCCGCCAGGGGCGCCCGGTTCCTCCCATTGCTAGGTCCTCCAGCACGCCAGGGGTGCCTGATCCCCAGGGCTCCCGATTCCTCTAGTCGCCAGGGGCGCTCGCCTCCTCCCGATTCCTCCAGTCGCCAGGGCTGCCTGATCCAGTCGCCAGAGCCTGATCCAGTCGCCAGAGTCCAAGCCGCGCCTAGCCTTTCTCTGGATCCAGCCGCGCCTGCCTTTCCTGCGATCCAGCACTCCCGGCGGCAGCCTGGGTGCCAGCGCCGATTTTCCTGCAGCCGTCCCCTGCTGCTAGCGACGGCTGTCTGCGGTTCTCGTCGGGATCGTCTCGTACTTGTTTCCTAAAAAAATGTCTGCTGCATCTGGCTATGTTGCTGTCCCTCGCTGTCCGGTGATTTTCGATGGTACTAACTACACCGAGTTCACTGGCTTTATGCGCATTCACATGCGTGGCATCCGTCTCTGGGGTGTTCTTTTTGGTGAGGTCTGCTATCCGCCACGTCCGGTTCCTCCGGTGGCCCCTACTCCGCCGACTCCACTGGTTCTTGCTCCTGATGCTAATCAGGCCGCCAAGGATGCGGCTAAGCTTGCTGATGAGGCTGCTGATCGTGCTTATGATGAGAAGGTTTTGGCTTATGAGGAGGCTCTTCAGATTTATCATGGTGCTCTGTCTGCTTACACCCAGTGGCTTGATGATGATGCTCGTGCTGCAGCTGTTCTCACTGCTAGTGTTCTGCCTCAGTTTGCTTCTGAGTTTCTGGGTCTTCCTATTGTCTTGAGATGTGGACCTGTCTTCGTCAGCGCTATCAGCCCTCTGGTGATGCCTTATACCTTTCTATGGTCCGTCAGGAGCATGCTTTTCAGCAGGGTGACTCTACTGTTGATGACTTCTATGCACAGAATTCTGCTATCTGGCGCCAGCTTGATTCTCTCCGCAGTGCTGGTTGTCGTACCTGCCCCTGTTGCCAGGCTGTCCAGGCCAATTTGGAATTTCATCGCGTCTATGAGTTCCTGTCTCGGCTCCGTAAGGAGTTTGAGCCCCGGCATGCTCAGTTGTTTGCTCGCGGCCGTATTTCTCTCATGGAGGCGCTTTCTGAGATTCGTGCTGAGGAGACTCGCTTACGTGGTGCTGGTTTGCTGGAGGTTCCCTCTGTGCTCGCTACTCGGCTCCTACGCCACCTGCTGCACCGACCCCTTCTCGCTCGAGTGCACCGCCGCTCTTGCCCACTCCTTCTGGAGGCTCAGGTCGCCCCCGTCCACATTGCGACTACTGCAACAATGATCGTCATCTTGAGTCTCAGTGCTACACGAAGAAGAAACACCTGCGCAAGGCGCGATCATCATCTTCAGGGACTTCGTCATCCACCTCGACAACTTCAGCCATTGCTTTGACTGAGCAGGATATTCTGAGACTTAAGCGTCTGCTCGCGGCTTCAGGTTCTTCTTCGACGGGTATTGCTGGTTCTGTGACTGATGCTTCCCGCACTGAGCAATCACCCTCTACACAGTCAGGTACATCCCCATGGGTTCTGGACTCTGGAGCTTCTTTTCATATGTCTTCTCATTCTTCCATTTTGTCCTCTCTTCGCTCGCTGGATTCTCCTGTTCATGTCCTCACTGCTGATGGTACTCCACTTTCCGTCGTTAGTAGAGGCACTCTTACCACTCCTTCTTACTCTGTTCCTGATGTTGCTCGACTTACCATGATCTATTTTCTGCTGGTCAACTTACTGATTCTGGTTGTCGCGTCATCCTTGACGTTGACTCTTGTTCTGTCCAGGACCGTCGCACGCACACTCTGGTTGGGGCTGGCCCTTGCCGCCGTGATTCTCAGGGTCTTTGGGAGTTGGACTGGCTTCATGTTCCTTCTGCTGCCACCACTATCGCCAGTTCCTCCGCTTCAGTCGCCTCTGTTACTGGTTCCTTCAAGCAGTGGCATCATCGACTTGGTCATCTGTGTGGCTCTCGGTTGTCGTCTTTAGTTTGTCGAGGCCTTCTGGGGTCTGTCTCAGGAGATGTCTCTTTAGAGTGTCAGGGTTGTCGTCTTGGCAAGCAGGTTCAATTACCATATTCACATAGTGAGTCAGTGTCTAAGCGTCTTTTTGATTTAGTCCATTCTGATGTATGGGGTCCGACTCCTTTCGCTTCGAAAGGTGGTCATAAATACTACATTATTTTCATAGATGACTTCTCTCGTTACACATGGCTTTATTTCATGACTTCTCGTAGTGAGGTGTTGTCTATTTATAAGCGTTTTGCTGCCATGGTTCATACTCAGTTCTCTTCACCCATTCGTGTTTTTCGTGCTGACTTTGCTAGCGAGTATATCTCTAAGATGTTGCGTGGTGTTCTTGCTGAGGAAGGCACTCTCTCTCAATTCTCTTGTCCTGGTGCTCATGCTCAGAATGGTGTGGCTGAGCGAAAGCATCGCCATCTTCTTGAGACGGCTCGTGCATTGCTGATTGCTGCCTCTCTCCCGCCTCATTTTTGGGCTGAGGCCGTCTCCACCTTCACCTATCTTATCAATCTCCAGCCTTCCGCTGCTCTACAGGGTGGTGTTCCTTTCGAGCGTCTTTTTGATCGTTCTCCCGATTATTCGATGCTTCGCTTGTTTGGTTGTGTTTGCTATGTTCTTCTTGTTCCTCGCGAACGCACCAAACTGACCGCTCAGTCTGTTGAGTGTGTCTTCTTAGGCTACAATGATGAGCATAAGGGCTATCGTTGTTGGGATCCTATCGGTCGTCGGATGCGTATCTCTTGAGACGTGACTTTTGATGAGTCTCGTCCCTTCTACCCACGCCCATCTTCCTCGACCTTTTCAGTGGAGGATATCTCTTTCCTCACTTTTCCTGACTCACCTATCACCCCCGTCGAGCCTGTGCCTATTTGTTCCGCTCCCTCTGCTTCCCCACCTCTAGTCGATTTGCTGCCACCATCTTCCACGGTCTCCTCGTCTAGCATGTCACTGGATTCTACACCTTCATCTCCGGTGACTTCTTCGTCGCCACCCCTCGATTCTACCTTGGCGATTCCTCCTTCTATTGTTCCATCTTTTCCTCAGTATTACACTTGTCGTTCACGTCCTGTGGATGCCTCCGTGGATGTGTCGTCATCTTCCTCTCAGCCTACTTATGGCTTGCGTTCTCGTCCTCGTCCGCCTGTTGATCGCTTTGGATTTCCCATCGCTGGTGCTGCTGTTCTTAAGCCGACTTCTTATCGTCAGGCTGTTGTTCATCCTGAATGGCAGTTTGCGATGGCAGAGGAGATTGCTGCTCTTGAACGCACTGGTACCTGGGATCTTGTTTCCCTTCCCCCCGGAGTCCGTCCCATCACTTGTAAGTGGGTCTACAAGGTTAAGACTCGCTTCGATGGTTCTCTTGAGCGTCACAAAGCTCGTCTTGTGGCTCGTGGTTTTCAGCAGGAGCATGGTCGTGATTATGATGAGACTTTTGCTCCTGTGGCCCATATGACCACTGTTCATACACTTCTTGCCGTTGCCTCTGCACGCCACTGGTCTATATCTCAGTTTGATGTTAAGAATGCTTTTCTTAATGGTGAGCTGCGTGAGGAGGTGTACATGCAGCTACCACCTGGGTATTCTGTTCCTGATGGCATGGTCTGTCGTCTTCGTCGCTCTCTCTATGGCCTTAAGCAAGCCCCCCGTGCCTGGTTTGAGCGTTTTGCCTCTGTGGTCACTGCTGCTGGTTTTTCAGCAAGTGCTCATGATCCAGCATTGTTTATTCACCTTTCTCCTCGTGGTCGGACTCTTCTCTATGTTGATGACATGGTCATCACTGGGGATGACCCCGAGTATATTGCCTTTGTAAAGGCCCGTCTTAGTGAGCAGTTTCTTATGTCTGATCTTGGCCCTCTTCGCTACTTTCTTGGGATTGAAGTCCCTTCTACCTTTGATGGCTTTTTTATATCCCAGGAAACGTATATCCAGGATCTTCTTGCTCGTGCTGCTCTTACTGACGAACGCATTGTTGAGACTCCTATGGAGCTCAATGTTCACCTCCGTGCTACTGATGGTGATCCCCTCCCTGACCCGACGCGTTATCGTCATCTTGTTGGCAGTCTTGTCTATCTAGCTGTCACTCGTCCGGATATCTCTTATCCGGTTCATATTCTGAGTCAGTTCGTCTCCGCTCCCACATCGGTCCACTATAGTCATCTCCTTCGTGTTCTCCGATATCTTCGGGGCACAATCTCTCACCGTCTATTCTTTCCTCGCTCCAGTTCTTTACAGCTTCAGGCTTATTCGGATGCTACGTGGGCTAGTGATCCTTCTGATCGCCGTTCACTTTCTGCTTACTGTGTTTTTCTTGGTGGTTCTCTCATTGCCTGGAAGACGAAGAAACAGATTGCAGTTTCCCGTTCGGGTGCCGAGGCTGAGTTGCGAGCAATGGCTCTTTCGACGGCAGAGGTGACTTGGTTACGGTGGTTACTTCAGGATTTTGGTGTTTCTGTCACTACACCGACTCCGCTCTTATCTGACAGTACAGGTGCTATTAGCATTGCGCGCGATCCTGTGAAGCATGAGCTCACCAAGCATATTGGTGTTGATGCTTTCTATGTACGTGCTGGTGTGCAGGATCAGGTTATTGCTCTTCAGTATGTGCCTTCCGAG
Organism: Triticum dicoccoides; assembly: GCF_002162155.2. NCBI lineage: Eukaryota > Viridiplantae > Streptophyta > Magnoliopsida > Poales > Poaceae > Triticum > Triticum dicoccoides. The sequence goes on from NC_041390.1 coordinate 277,603,672, forward strand.
TTACAATTGGCGGATTTCCTCACGAAGGCCCAGACTAGAGCACAACATGGCTTTTATCTCTCCAAACTCAGTGTTGTTCATCCACCATGAGTTTGAGGGGGGGTGTTAGAGTTATATTATAAGTCATGTACCCCTTTGTATTTATCCCGTTGTATAAGGGGTTTCCTGCATATGTTTCACATCTGTACATGTATATATATCGGCCTATGCCCTCATGGGAATACAAGTTGCTTTCCTAGCACCTATAACTAGCACAATTTTTTTCTAATATTTCCTCTTAAGTGGCGATGCTTGACTTACTGTCACCAAAGAGTACCTTATTGCAACTGGATTTAGGGCATCCTTGAAGAAATTGGTCTCGTCTGTTCAAGTAGTATGAAATGCACTTTGATGTACAAATTAACTAAGAGCATGCACATGTGCCTAAATGAATATAATTTATATGTTGTAAGCATAGTTCCAATAGTTTGGCTAATGGGAATGATATTACAATCTCTGCAGATAGCAGGGGAAGGCTAGTTGCTGGTTCTTTCCAGGGGCATGCAGGTCATATCGATGGTAAACCTATTGATGCAAGATTCAAACGCCCCACTGGTGTTGCTGTGGATGATACAGGAAATGTTTACATTGCTGATACAGCAAATCTGGCAATTCGAAAGATTGGCGAGTCAGGTAAGCTAATAGTTTAATAGTACAAGGTCATCCATTTGTTTTGCTTTAACAGTTGGTGGTTGAAATTTCTGTGTAGGGGTGACCACTATTGCTGGTGGAAAATCCAATATCCCAGGGTATAGGGATGGTCCCAGTGAAGATGCAAAGTTCTCTACTGATTTTGATGTTGTATATGTGAAGAAAATGTGCTCTCTGTTGGTCATTGACCGTGGGAATGCTGCCCTTCGGAAAATCGTCCTTCCGCAAGAGGACTGTACTTACCAGGATGCCGCATTCCTATCTTCAGGTTCATTATCTTGTTTACTCGTTTCTGTTTGTTATTCTAGTGTACACAGATGTTTTTCCTAGGAGAAGTTTTAATCCCATTTATTATTGAGATTCTTCAAACCCTTTGTTGGAAAGATGGTTTCCTGGACTGGGACTGGACATGTGAAAATAACTGAAACATTTTTAATAGGAAAGGGATGCACCTTGTTTTAAGGACATGATTTGATCATGCGAGTCTTTTGTTATGTTGAGTGTTGCACTGATACTGTTTGGAAGGCCTGTGCTAGAATTTGGTTTGATCTTGTAGTCCGAAAGTATCAATACAGGAGAACAACAGAGATTGACGCTGGAATGGAGAATTGAGTTAGGGGGATTAGAAGAACAGAGAGGGTATTGTGTACATAGTGAGCTTGGGGAGGAGAAAGCCAAGGCCATTCTGTGCTGCTTGCCGCCTTCCTGTGCTGCTACTTCCCCCTTTTGCAATCATCGGTTTAGGCCACAAGCCTATGATTGTCTAGCCCACAGTTCAAGTCTACCAAGCCCGATTCTTCTCTAGGATGCATATTTGACGTTCCCTCCCTTGAAATGTGGCACTAATGCTGCATTGGGAGATGAAACCAGCCGACCTGGAAAAGCCGGATCACCCCCGCATCGTCCCATGGCAACACTAGCGGTGCTCTCGTGCCCCCACCTCCCGAGCCGCTAGCAGTGACTCAGTACTGTCTTGCGGCTGGATCTCCCCTTTCTACAATGGTGGTTTCACCGGTGGCGCGCCACAAGGAA